>NC_092225.1:89942168-90102168 GCF_036320965.1 Panulirus ornatus | reverse complement strand
TCCCTGCGCTACCTCGCTGACGCGGGAGACAGCGACAGAGTATAATAAAATATAATGATATATGATTGTAGAGAAAGTTCAAGAGGTATGACGACACGAGTGCAGGAGACTCACCTCCCCCTCGTACCGTGCAAATACGTAATTACACACCCAGACTACAATATCGACTTGAGTGTGTTGCAGTGTTTGTGTGTGTGTGTGTGTGTGTGTGTGTGTCTTACATTCTTCTACCCGACAGAATACCTCGCACATATGTACACACACAGCACACTACATATATATAATGATTGATCCTCCTCCTCCTGCTATGTGCATGATAGACATATTTGGATCGTGGGTCATGGAGGAGTTACCTGTCCCGCAGAAGTATTTCTTAAGAAGGTAACGTTGAAGTAATTCTATGTATTATTGACATTGGACACACGTGTAGAGGTATGGGTCTCGCGTACGCCTCTTATTTCTCCTTTGTAATTACGTCGTAGAAGTGGTATTATTAATCCTATTAATTTACGTAGGGTTTTACCCTTCCTTCTCTTGTGTTAAGTGTCAGCAGACGTGTTGCTGGCTGCCCCCCTTCCTCTTGCTTCATCCATAAATGCCATTGATCACGGGTGCAAATGTTGCCAGACATGACGCAAGGAGTTTTGTCCTTATTGGCTGCAGGGTATTTATCGCGGGAGCTCCTGGCAACAGTGGGTGGGTGAGCGGCGCCCTGGGATGATGCATTGCCGAGGCCGCTCTCATCCGTCTGCTTATTGTGTCCCTTGTCGTGCTCCTGGCAGCCTAACAATAGCAGCAAATCATCTGGTATGGAGTGCTAAAGGTCACGTCGGGACGGGTGCCGGGACGAGCACCTTCGTCCCGCCTTCCCGAGAACCGGGACGGGTCATGGGACGTGTGTACACGCTCATCCCGCCTCCCCCGAGCCTGGTGACAGGTGCCGGGACGGGTGATTGGGAAGGGCCACTCTGGTGCCTCCTCCGAGGGCTGGGACGAGTGCTGTGACGGGTTCTGTGGTGTCGGGACCTGGTGCTAGGCAGGGCAGTTCGGTGCCGTCCCAGGGTTGGGACGTGGGGTAGGTGGCACGGGTCATGCTGGGCACAGGACGAGTGAGTACCTCGTGGAGGTGGTTTACGATGTTGTGGCTGGCTTACGAAGACGGACGGGTGGGTCTTGGTGACCCGCCTGCCTGGCTGGCACCTGCCCTCCGAGGTCACACACACACACACACACACTCGCCATGTCTCTGTCAGGACCACACCACCTCGGGCTAGACTCCATATCCTATCCATACGTGACGCTACAGACCAGTCATTTCTCGCCCTCGTATAAATAGTGCATGATCCACTTGTACTCTCCCTCTTCGTGTGGTCTGCGTGCACCGACAGGCTGGTAGATCACTGTGAACGCCATAGTTCACCGTCTTCTCGCTCACGACATGAAAAGATGATATTCTCACTAAACTTTATACCGTTGTTTCCTAGTATTAAAAGAATTCAGTGGTGTAGATCCCAGAAGTGGTTTTGATTTTGCTTATCACTGGCAGAGAGGCTTAACGTGGTGTCACCTAACTGCTGCACAGACCTCTTGACTTGAAGAGAATTCAGCCTCTGGTCGTGACAGACTTGAGCTGTCTCCCTCAGCATCTGAAGATGTGAATGATGCGAGAACCGTAACCTGTAGGAAGGCTTAACCCGAACTCTCAACTTTGGCTCATAATATAAAAGTTGCACCTTTGGCCATCGAGCTTAACACAGATGTGTTTTTTTTTTCTTTTTTAGATTTCCGTGTAGCGTATCCAGCCACTCGTACTTTCCCGGCATTGATTACGCAAAACCGGACGCAACATAAGTGATCCGTGCAACGCTTTTATGATTTTCCCTCCCCAGTGGCAGGCACTGGAGCATCACTTGTGTTTCGTGACTGGAGCCATTGTCATGAAAAAGAAAACTCACATACACAGACATGGCGCCTATATCAGGTCAGCCAGACCTTCTGCACACATGATGAGGCCAAGTGTGTGAGTGTATATCCACCAAAGACACAAGAACAACAACCATTCTCTCGCTGTCATGTGTAATACACCGAAACCACAGCTCCCCTCTCCACAACCAGGCCCCACAGACCTTTTCCATGGTTTACTCCGGCCGCTTCACATGCCCTGGTTCGGTCCACTGACAGCACGTCGACCCCTGTGTGCAAGTTCATTCTGTCCTTTGCACGCCTTTAACTGTCTGTATGTTCAGGTCCCGATCACTCAAAAATTTGTTTTTTCACTCCATCCTTCCATCTCCAATTTGGTGTACCCTTTCTCCTTGTCCCCTTCGCTTCTGACACACACATATCCTCTTTGTTAGCCTCTTCCCACTCGTTCACTCCATGTGTCCAGACCATTTCAGCACATCCTCTTCGGTGCTCTCAGCCGCTCTTTTTTATTACCAAACCTCTCTCTTGCCATTTTATTACTTACTCGATCGAACCTCCTCACACCACATATAGTCCTCAGACATTTAATTTCCAGCACATCCACTCTCATTCGCACATTCTCATCTCTAGTCCATACCTCACATTCATATAACAATGATAGGAATTATCTACCTTCAAACAAACCCATTTTCGCCCTCCTAGACCACGACCCATCTTTCCACACATTCTTCACTGCTCCCAGAACCTTCGCCCCCTCACCCACCCTATGGCTTACTTCCGCTTCTGTGGTTCCATTCGCAACCATGTCCACCCCCAGGTACCTAAAACATTTCACTTCCTCTAATTTTTCTCCTTTCAAACTCTTACCCCAACTAACCGGACCCTCAAGCTGGCTGAACCTAATAAACTTGCCTTTGTTCACATTTACTCTCAACTTCCTCCTTTCACACATTCTTCCCAAATCAGTTACCAAATCTTGCAGTTTATTGAATCTGTCACCAGTGCTGTATTATGAGCAAACAGTATCTGACTGAATTCCAGGCCCCTCCCCCCTCATCTACAGACTACATACTTGCCCCTCACTCCAAGACTTCCGCTTTTACCTTCCGCACCCGCCACCCCATCCAAAAGGACATCAAACGGCCATGGTGACATTACAATCCCCTGCCACGGACCATCTTTCACTTGTCATTCACTCTCCTCTCCTCCCACTCGTACATGCGCCTTACACTCTTGATAAAAACTTATCAGCTGCCTCTAGCAGTTTACCTCCCACATCATGTATTCTCAAGACTTCCACAAGGCATCTTTGTTAACCGTGTCCTATGCTTTCTCCTGATTCATAAGTGCCATAAATATTTCTCACATTCCTTAAAGCAAACACTTGATCTGCACATCCTATGCCACATCTGAAACCACACTGTTCCTCCCCAGTCTGATGCTCTGTACATACCTTCACCCTGTCAGTCACTACTTTCCCATAACAGATACGCTCACCAAGCTTATACCTCTGTAGTTTGAACGCTCATCCTTATCCCCTTTGTCTTTATACAGTGGCACTATACATGTACTCCGCCAATTCTTATTACTGAAAAGGTTAACTTCCTTTTTTAAGAAATTCAACTGCTGTGTTATCCACTCCATCCTCTTTGCCACATTTCATCTCACGTAAGGCTTTCACCACCTCTTCTCTCTTCACCAAATCTCTCTCCTTGACTTTTTCACTTTGCATACCACCCCGGCTCACACACTCCACATCTGCCATCGTATCATCAGACACATTCAACAGTCCTTCAGAATATTCTTTCCATTTCCTTCTCACTACATCATCTATATATATATATATATATATATATATATATATATATATATATATATATATTTATTTTTTTACATTGTATATATTGCAAGTTTAACCTTCCGTCGATGCTTTGTAGGAAATATGAAAGTATTGTGGTCTACCATTAACTCCATTTCTGATCGGGACCCAAATATCTCGTCTACAGAGAATGTCAAACTAAAGTAACATATTTTTAGATATTTGAATTGTTTTTTTTTTTTATTAGATTTCTCAAAATTTAATTTTGTATCGTTGTATGTAAGACAACTCATGAGCTGTAGGTTACTAAGATGAAGTAGGAATTTACAAAAAGAGAAAGAAAGAAAGCTTCTATTTATGTACTTTTTTTTTTTTTTTTTTTTTTTTTTTTTTTTTTTTTTTGTGGTATTATGTAGTTTTACGATTTTCCTGGAGGTTGGGATTTTACTCTTGGTGTTGAGGTGGGACCGGGCGGGTTACGACCGTGTAGCACGCGCCGTGTGTGTGTGTGTGTGTGTGTGTGTGTGTGGGTTGGGGGGGTATCTTATCCTCTCACCTCGCTATTCTGTGCTGGGCTCCCGGGATCGTAACATATTTTGGGGTCACTATTCTGGGAATAAAGAGAATCTCCCTACACCGGGAAAGGGACACACACACACACACACACACACACACACACACACACACACACACACACACACACACACATCCGTCGTCCGCCTCGGGAGGTCGTCGACGACAGGTTGAGGTGGGGGGGTTGTGTGACGACGACGCCGGCCGGAGTCGACCCTCGTCTTCGACGCACACGTCTCGATCGTCGTGTGGCGACGCACGGCCAGCACGGCACGGTCCCCACCACTGAATCATCATCAACCAACTCCCCCAATCCCCCCCCCCCCGTCCCCTGTCATACACCGCTGGAGACAACAGCGACAACAACAACGACAACAACAACAACAACAACACAGTACAGTGAGTGAGTTCCCTTGTATCGTGTGGAATATTTTTCCCACGGCGCTTCTCATTTGTATATGTCTCTGTGCCTGGGTGCCTTCTTCTGTGAGAGAGAGAGAGAGAGAGAGAGAGAGAGAGAGAGAGAGAGAGAGAGAGAGAGAGAGAGAGAGAGAGAGAGAGTATGATCGGTCCGTGACGTGCGTATTACTGCCACAGTAGTACCACTGTGGGTGTGACTTGGGAAGTACCACTGTGGGTGTGACTTGGGAAGTACCACTGTGGGTGTGGCTTGGGAAGTACCACTGTGGGTGTGACTTGGGAAGTACCACTGTGGGTGTGACGCACGTGGGTCCTGGCTGGCGGGGAGGAATTCCTGCCCACACTACACGAGGACCTGGTTCCTTAAGGGACCATTAACATAATGGAGTTGCTTGACCTACCAGACGGCGCGTGTTATACCGCGAGACATGTTGAGGAAGGATGTGTTGATCTTCCCCCCGATACCGTCATCGTGTATACATGGATCCAGACACTAGGAGAGGTCCACTGCTGTTCACTAGACGTGATGTCAGCTCGCTAATATTCACCCCCCCTCCCCCCGCCCTCAGGTCGGTGTGGTGTCACGAAAGGTAATTCTCTCTCTCTCTCTCTCTCTCTCTCTCTCTCTCTCTCTCTCTCTCTCTCTCTCTCTCTCTCTCTCTCTTTCTCTCTGCATGGCACGTCTATCATCGTCATGGGTCATGATCGCTGAGCGCGTTACCCCTAGCCGGATATCCTCAGTAGCAGCGCTAGGGTTTATAGCGTAGTGTTGTTGTAAGGTCGTACCCTCACCCTCACCCTCCTCAGGTGACCCTGGGACTGACCGGGTGCTGCACATGTTCCCCTCCTCACCGTTGCTGCCACACGCCGCCTCTCCACGGCCTGTCATCATTGCCCAGGAAGTCTCGCGGGGAAACTCCTTAAATCGCCCGGGATTTGAAGTGGCTGACTTGTTATGGTCGTATATCCAGTGGTGAATTGTAATTATGCTCAACCCCTCCCTTCCCAACGTTGGACGAGCTGGAAGGAGGGTTGTGGTTGGGGTAAGGATGGACTGTATTGGCCTGGCTATCTGTCTTGCTGTGTTCTCTCATAGGTTAATTTCTTCCTCGGCTCTCTGGATGTTGAGGTCGTGCCTGGCTTCGGTTCCAGATGCTTTCGAAACTTATTGTACGACGAGGAAGGTCAGTAGGACAACGGAACTTGCTATGATGTTGTTGTGCAGACAAATCGACCCGAAGATTAACTTGTGACCGATTTATCTGTCTCCTCTTAACCCGAGCTCCTCCTCCTCCTCCTCCTCCTCCCCCTTCCCCCCCGCGCACTAATGGCACGTCGACCCCATGGGGGTGGTTGGGTTGCAGTTGTCGACCGTATGGAGGAGTGTACAGCGCTCTCATGACGAGGTGTTGTGGGGGTACTGCCACATCCTCACCTGGAACGATTCGTAGCGCAATTCGTGTGGATCATGATGTACAGGAACTCAGGGTGGAGTCTGTGTGAGTAGCGGGACGTGGAGACGAAGGTCGAGACGTTGTTTGTAGGGACGTGCACCCAGCAGGAGGAGGAGGGAGGCAGGGTTGGTGGCAGACTGGAGGAGGCGTAGGATCTGCCTTGTGGCCAGAGAGTGCTGGCTGCTGCTGCTGTGCTGGCGCAGACGGTGCAGTGGGCACGGCAGGAGGATGGTGTGTGTGAGGTGGTATAGCACTGAGTGTATTGTCATGAGTCGCTCAAGGCGCGGAGGAAGCGCCCTTCCAGATTTGCCGCATTGGGTCAGCCTGCTATAGGATACTTTACCATCTTTTTTCTCGATAGATGTAGAAGATTTCCAGTATCTACCATGTGGATGATGATGTAGGTGGAAGGACAGGTAAGCAAGTGGGCGTAAGTGGGGAATGCAGAGGAAAATTTAGGTGGTTGAGGCTCAGACGATGAGGTGGGTTCGCCAAGACTGGCATGAAGTTTCATCAAGAACCTGGGTGTCGATAGGACGGTGGTGAGCGTGGCGGCGGCATCTCAAGCAGCTGCAGCAGCAGCAGCAGCAGCCCCGAGACGTGCTGGCCAGCCGTCAAGCCTGCGAGGCAGAACGCATTGGGTGATATGGAGGAATTACCTCACAAGCGTCATTTGTGGAAGTAGAAGTGCGCCATCACACGAGTTGGTATTTCCCAGCCTCACGTACTGTGGCCTGGTGAAACACGGTACAAGCAGTGGACCAGCCCACATGCTGTGGCCTGGTGAAACACAGTACAAGCAGTGGACTAGTCCACATCCTGTGGCCTGGGGGAACATAGTACAAGCAGTGGACTAGCCCACATACTGTGGCCTGGTGAAACACAGTACAAGTAGTGGACGAGCCCACATACTGTGGCCTGGGGGAACATAGTACAAGCAGTGGACCAGCCCACATACTGTGGCCTGGGGGAACATAGTACAAGCAGTGGACCAGCCCACATACTGTGGCCTGGGGGAACATAGTACAAGCAATGGACGAGCCCACATACTGTGGCCTGGGGGAACACATGTACGGGCAGTCAGCAGACGTGACTGTATTGCTATACAGGTGCAGGTGAGTGTGAGGCAAGAAGTCACAGAGGTGGGCTGAGGTGGACCGTGAATTCAGTGCGTCAGCACACACGGGCGACGTTGCTGGTTTGGTGAGGATGTTGGTGTGTTTAGTGCCTGTATGAGAGAGAGAGAGAGAGAGAGAGAGAGAGAGAGAGAGAGAGAGAGAGAGAGAGAGAGAGAGAGAGAGAGTTAGGTTATCCATCGATCCACCCAATGAAGAATGTTTAGCTTAGCTTGAAAAGAAGAAAATAGTAAAGATACAGACACGCGCGCGCACACACACACACACACACACACGCACGCACGCACGCACGCACACACACACATACACACACACACACACACACACGCAGAGTCTGCCGGGGGTATATAAATAAGGCATCAAAAAACACGGTCCCACATAATGCCACACAGGCATCAAAACCCCTACACCACACACCTGTACACACTCCAGCCGCCTCTTCCATTGCAATCTATCCCTTCCCCTGTCTCACCTCCTCCTCCTCCTCCTCCTCCTTCTCCTCCTCATCCTCCTCCTCCCCTCTAACAACCACGTCAAGAGAAAAAGAGTAGAAATCGCAGGAGACTTGACAGAGGAGGACGAGTGGGAGTACGTGAAAGAAGATTCCAACTGTAGGCGTTATATGAAGAAGAACAGACGCTGCAGAGAGAGAACAAGGTAGGAGAACACAAGCCACGCAGAACATGAGAAGAACAGACGCTGCAGGAAGAACAAGGCGGAGAGAGATCAAGGTGGGAGAACACAAGCCACCCAGAACATGAGAAGAACAGACGCTGCAGGAAGAACAAGGCGGAGAGAGAACAAGGTGGGAGAACACAAGCCACCCAGAACATCAGAAGAACAGACGCTGCAGGAAGAACAAGGCGGAGAGAGATCAAGGTGGGAGAACACAAGCCACCCAGAACATGAGAAGAACAGACGCTGCAGGAAGAACAAGGCGGAGAGAGAACAAGGTAGGAGAACACAAGCTACCCAGAACATGAGAAGAACAGACACTGCAGGAAGAACAAGGCGGAGAGAGAACAAGGTAGGAGAACACAAGCTACCCAGAACATGAGAAGAACAGACACTGCAGGAAGAACAAGGCGGAGAGAGAACAAGGTGGGAGAACACAAGCTACCCAGAACATGAAAGAACAGACACTGCAGGAAGAACAAGGCGGAGAGAGACCAAGGCGGGAGAACACAAGTCATCCAGAACATGAGAAGAACAGACACTGCAGGAAGAACAAGGCGGAGAGAGACCAAGTTGGGAGAACACAAGCCACCCAGAACATGAGCTAGGGCATATACAGCCGGGGGTTGCCAAAGCACCACCAGTTGAAGGGGACACCACCAAAGTAACGCGTGAGTTCGAGGAGACATGCGTAGTACTGAACTCCTCATACTTGGTAGATGTGATGTAGACTGGAGGAGTGTGGTATGGAGCATGGCACTGTAGGCCACGGTAATGGTGATAATGGGGAGAAGGGGTGGAGTGAGGGGTATGATGATTTAGGAAAATGTAGGGTGTTCAGAGCATAAGGAAACGCTTCTTGAAATCACTAGAGAAGTTGTTGAACCCTCGCCTCACTTCTCATAGAAATTTATATCTTACGATGTTATTTTGTTTTTTAGGGAGAAAAAAGGCGAATTGTGATGATGATGTCATTTGCATTCAGTCGTTGGGAGGTTTGTTCGGGAAGTGTGTGTGTTCGTGTGTGTGTTTGTGTGTGTGTGTACGTTTAGCGTTCGCTGGGTGTGTGTGTGTGTGTGCAACCAGTACGGGCAGGAGGAGGAAGGTGACGTCAGTGTCTTTGGTATATTTCGAATTCTGTACTTAATATTAGGGTAAATCTCTCCCCACCTGCGTGAGGTTAGGTGAGGTTTGCATGAGTTCTCTTGATTTATTGTGGTGTCACACAGTTCCTGCCTCACATTTTTACTTGATCGCATATTACGTTTCGTTGAGGAGAGGAGGGAGGAGGTGGGATCATATAAAATTTGGCTTCCCGGAGTTAACATCTCTCACTAACATGTTTTTCATCGAAATCCTACGAGTTCTCTCCATGGTGCCCCTCGTACGTCCGTGGAGTATCGTCTCAGAAAAAATATTTCGAACGGGTGATCTGAAAGAACAGGTTCTCGTTGCCAAATCGTCTCATAGAATATGCATAAGAGAGTACAGTAGAAGTGAAAATCCTCGAGAATATAAGCTGGAGAACAAGGCCCTATGGGAATATAAGGTAGAGAACGGATTTGCATAAGCGTGAGCGTATGAATGATTCAAAGGACATAAGCTGTAGCGAACAGAAGTGAGTGAGGAGGAACCAGAACAGCAAGTCTCCTCACATAAGCTCGGATGTTATGTTTGAATAGTCCAGGGTTAGATGGGGTGTAGGGAGAAGAGCTTATTAAGAACATTGATCTGTGAACATACAGGCTGGACCTCATGTCTCTTAACAAGATAAAGAACAGGTCTGTTAATGTGGAGAACGAGTCTGTTAATGTGGAGAACAGGTCTGTTAATGTGGAGAACAGGTCTGTTGATGTGGAGAACAAGTCTGTTAATGTGGAGAACAGGTCTGTTAATGTGGAGATCAGGTCTGTTATGTAGAGAACAGGTCTGTTAATGTTTTAGAACAGGTCTGTTAATGTGGAGAACAGGTCTGTTAATGTGGATAACAGGTCTGTTAATGTGGAAAACAGGCCTGTTATGTGGAGAACAGGTCTTGATGTGGAGATCAGGTCTGTTAATGTGGAGAACAGGTCTGTTATGTGGAGAACAGGTCTGTTATGTGGAGAACAGGTCTGTTAATGTGGAGAACAAGTCTTATGTGGAGAACAGGTCTGTTAATGTGGAGAACAGGTCTGTTATGTGGAGAACAAGTCTTAATGTGGAGAACAGGTCTCAGAATATATGAGACATTAATTATGACTCTATTAGCGAGTGAGAAAGTATGAGGTGGAGTGGTAATTACTGCTCGTGTGAAAGTGGGTGCGGACACAAGACATTTGGATGTGTGAGGCACCTGCGTTGAGGACCAGGTGGGGGTGGCGAGTGGACAGGGCCGAAGAAATGACAGTCCTCGAGATGTTTAGAATATTGAGGACGAGACTAAGTCTGATCTGGACTATCGCGTTAAGATACCTGCCTTGATTACCGGTAATGGAGTGAGTATCAAGTGTGAGAATGAGGGTACAGCCATATTGAGGGAGAGCGTTCGTACCTGAAGCGTGAGATGTTGACGCTTGAGGACGACGGTGCGACGACGCCTTGAGCACCCCGGCACCGATCGCAAGGTACGATGGCTGGCTGGCTCGACCTCACATCTCAGGGTTGTACCGTCGTCGTGAGCCGTTAAGCAAGCAGGGGGATGTGAATGTCGTTGACGGATGCATCCCGCGGCGAGGGAAGCTGCAACGACGACAGATACAGCGCGGAGTTGGAGCTGGTACCTCCGTCGCTCCTGCGGGAGGATGCTGGATGCGGGAGGAAGGATGCTGGACGTGGAGAGACTTATATATCCCCTGCGTGAGGTGGGTAAGGGGGAGGATAAGGGCGAGCCTAGTGTTGTGGTGAGGACGCCCCTTCCTCATCTTCAACCAGCAGAACCCCCTCCCGCCTTCTCCTCCCACTATTTTCCGAGGATTAACTCTTGGCCCCATAACCACTTGAATTATAGCAAGCATAACCCTAACTCTAACCACCACCCACCCCACCACGACCCTCCTCCTCCTCCTCCTCCCTGACCCCGGGCTAACAGCTAACCTCACCAGAGCTCACGTTATTGAAGCCAGTCTGTCGTCTCGTGGTGTTGCCTCAGCTAAGGTGGGGCGCGAGCTAGCCGGGTCCAGAACACACCAGACCTAACCCATTTCTGTTTGCCTTCCATTTTCTCTTGTCTCCATTTTCTTTGTCTAACGACGCTTCCCCTACATGTCTGCCGTGTTTCACTATCTTGCTCGGCATGACTGTCCTATTATCATCCCATATCTTTACTTATCTTTTTTTTCACCTTTTTTTTCTCCACTTTAACTAGACCATCCTCGTAAGCATGTTTATATGTGTCTCTGTACTGCCTCCTTATGGTAGCTCCAGCTGTGGGGTCGCTATTTGAACCTCCCCGTGAGCATATGTCGTTACGACCCTCGACCACGGCGACTGGTACGACCCATGACCTCTGCGTTACGATCCTTGACCACTACGGTACGAGACTTGGGTACGATGGCATGGCCTTTTTTGACTCTTAAGGGCCAGGTCAGAGAGCAGGGCACTATAGGCAAGGGTCGTACTGTCGTGCTTGAGGGTCCTACCGTCGTATTGAAGGATCGTACCGTCGTGTTCGAAGATGGCACCTAGCTGTGCTCAAGGGCCGCGTGTTCATGGGACCAGATAGGTGATGATCTGAGGGCGGGTGAAGGTAGCGGCTGGTCTGTCTTTGGCCTGGCTGTGTGTCAGGCGGCATCACCAGTGCCCCTTGCTACAGCTGGCTCTTCTTACTCTCGTTCTGGGATCGTGGATTCCTCCTCTTTCCTCGTACTGCCTCTGTTTATTCTTGCGTCTGTCCTTTTGTTTTTCTTCTCCTTCCGTCCGTTCTGTACTTGCTCGTACCGTTGGTGCTCGAGTTCATCAGTTGTTCTTCTGGTGTCGTATATATGTATATTGCTTCCTGGTATTTCGAGATGGGGTTGCAAGAGATGATGCACACAGCTTACAGACTCTACCGTCTGATAAGACCACCTTAGTCTAACCACATGGGTAGGCCACTGAGATTCCGTCAGAAAGCAACAGTCGTACAGCTTCCTCCACATCCTACCAGAGCAGCCGGGTCACATAGTGTTAAATGAACTTTAGAGCTACAGTGGTAAACAGCCTGGCGAAAACCAGGCCCTCGTGGAACAGGGTTTGCTGCAGACTGAGCTGCAGGGGAAGTAGAAAGCCCCCGAAACCAACGTAAGGTGTAAGGTAGGTAAAGTCACTTTAACTTGCGTGACACTCTGAGCATAACCAGATGTGGTGTTTCAACCAAGACAGCTCATCAGAGTCCATCGTTCGTGAATGCACCACATTTCAACGGTCATCGTAAGCAGTGGGAAGAAATAAACAGTGGTGTGTTTCACAGTGGGAATCTCTCCTGAGTGGCAGAACACCATAGAGAAGCGCTCCACACCTTCCCCCGGGTGGCCACGTACCACATGAGAAAGACTGTGCTATAATGACCCGACTGGAATGAGAGTGACGGTTTGTCATTGGAAGGAAGGAAGGAAGGAAGGAAGGAAGGAAGGGAGTTCGTCATGAAGGAGCGTTGAGTGACATCCTAAACACGCTGGTCCGCACGTGTTGTGTCTGCTCTCCAGGAAGCCTCCTAATACATCGTGAATGTGTTACGTATGGTCTTGGAATCCATCTCAACACCTGAAGAAGGGGTGTAGAGATTTTTTTTCTTCCGCTGGTAGATGTTGCATGATGTTGACAGTCTTAAATGACCTTTGGCTGTGTCGATAGGCGTGCTAAGATCCCGTACAACCAACCAACCAACCAACCAACCAGTCAACCTGCTCGTCTCAGATGACCCTGGCAGTGTCCATAGGCGTAGTAGATTGCATGCAACGAACCATCCAAACCAACCAACTCCGTCAAGTGTGTGGTAGATGGACCATCAGCGGCAGCTGTTCCCGGACATCAAGTATGTCTTTCTGAAGGAATTTCAAGAATTCCGTTCGCACCGGCATTTGAAAACGTCCCTTGACAACAGAGATCAGACTCCCCAGTTAATCTAGACCAGAATCGCTTCACATACACGCCTTAAACGAGGAAGCCAGTAAGCCCTGAGATTATACAGTCCAGACTGATAACATAGCATAACGTGTCATTAAAAAATTGTCAGTTACGATATCTGCCTTGACTGACCGCATGGCGTGGAGCATAATGCACAACTCGAGGTAGTATTGCTTTAAGGAGGGGGAGGTGATGCCTCGCCCAAATAGCTTCATTATTACCGTGAAATTGCAGACGGCGGAGAACACGCGAGGCGTCGACGCAGTACACACACACACACACACACACACACACACACACACACACACACACACACACACACGCACACACACACACACACACACACAAGGCTGAGTAAAATGCCCTCAACAAGTATGACCATGATGACATTGCAGACGCACACTCACACACACACACACACACACACACACACACACACACACACACACACACACACACACCCACAGAGTACGTAAGATTGGAATATATGATGCAGCAGGCACTGGCTAACAGACCACTGCACGTGATGTTTTTGCCAATAAGGTTAAGAAAAAAAAATAAGGTCTGTTCTCCTGGGAAGTGTATACTTGCGCTTCTTTTTGCCACACATTGTCGTCTCAGACACAAGCCACAGCTTCGTATCCTAACTTGCAAAATCTCACCTGGAGGAGGAGGAGTAGGAGAGACGTAGAGGCTACAGTCGTACCTTCATCAAGTCTTCACGACGTAAACTACAACGAAAATACGACGGATGCTTTTCTCAGTCACCTCGCGTTGAGGTAGAGCAATAGCTGGCTTCAGACCTGACGTGAAGAGACAACACCATATCGTCGACGAGAAATGTATAAAAGGTTTGTGAGTATGTATGTCCGATGGTGACCTCACCTTCAGCGGCCACACCACCACGAGGGCGCGTTCGGTGCCTCTGGGAACATTACGACAGGCTCGATACTGAGAACCCGTATGACGAGAGAAACAGAAGAAAAAAGAAGAAAAGAGTCCCTTCACGATGCTCTTGGATCTTATGCACTTATACGTATGCCAAAAAGAATCCCGTCGCGATGCTCTTGGATCTTATGCTCTTATATACGTGTGCCAACATTCATCTTTCGAGACGAATGAAATTGACGAGTTTGACAAATACGGAGATCACTGACAGCCCTCATAGACTGACGAAATTCACAGGCTGTGTATGGACGACCGCAGTCGGCTCACACGTCAGGGACGGTCCCCGACCTACACTCGGAAATCATACCATCTTTGCACGACAGGTCTGGAAGGGACCAGCAAGCGAACAAAAAAAAAAAAAAAAAAAAGGGTTCTGTTAGTATGAGACAAAGCAGTTAACATACGGGGCCCCGATACTGTTCTTCATCTCACTCGCTATTTATGAGTGTTGAAGACATCACGGAACTCCCGGAAAGTCTGAAGAAGAATTGTAGAACTGTGGATATGAGTTGTACCTGATCAGTTAGTCCACACTGGACGCTTATAGTGGTGGGTTGTGGCCTCAGACAGATGAGAGAGGGCAGCGCTCCAGGTAAACCGACAGACCGAGCTGTGGGAGTGGTTAGAAACAAGTCTCTGAAGTCGGCTTGTGATATACGTTGCTTCGTTAAATGTACCCGTTTGTCTCGTTAATCCGTTCTCCCATCTGTTTCCTTCGTTTACCTTCTTCCTTCCCCGGCGATGTGTGGCGGGACTGGTCCTGGTGGTGAAGTTGGGTGGCATGTAATGGTATCCGGAGGCGCCATGCATGGAGGGAGGGAAGGCTTGCTGGTGGACGGAGGGAAGGAAGGCTTGCTGGTGGACGGAGGGAAGGAAGGGTTGCTGGTGGACGGAGGGAAGGAAGGGTTGCTGGGGGACGGAGGGAAGTAAGGGTTGCTGGTGGACGGAGGGAAGGAAGGCTTGCTGGTGGACGGAGGGAAGGAAGGGTTGCTTGTGGATGGAGGGAAGGAAGGCTTGCTGGTGGACGGAGGGAGTGAAGGAAGGGTTGCTGGTGGACGGAGGGAAGGAAGGGTTGCTGGTGGACGGAGGGAAGGAAGGGTTGCTGGTGGACGGAAGGAAAGAAGGGTTGCTGGTGGACGGAGGGAAGGAAGGGTTGCTGGTGGACGGAGGGAAGGAAGGGTTGCTGGTGGACGGAGGGAAGGAAGGGTTGCTGGTGGACGGAAGGAAGGAAGGCTTGCTGGTGGACGGAGGGAAGGTAGGGTTGCTTGTGGACGGAGGGAAGGAAGGGTTGCTGGTGGACGAAGGGAGTGAAGGCTTGCTGGTGGACGAAGGGAGTGAAGGCTTGCTGGTGGACGGAGGGAAGGAAGGCTTGCTGGTGGACGGAGGGAAGGAAGGCTTGCTGGTGGACGGAGGGAAGGAAGGCTTGCTGGTGGACGAAGGGAGTGAAGGCTTGCTGGTGGAGGGCCGAGTGTGTGTGTGTGTGTGTGTGTGTGTGTGTGTTTGTGTGTGTGTGTGTGTGTGTGTGTGTGTGTGTGTGTGTGTGTGTGTGTGTGTGTGTGTGTTCCTCCTCCCTTCCCTCGGCGGGGCTGTTCACCAGCTCTTTGTTCATCTGGCCTGAAGTTTGCCGCTCCTGCAGCTTGCGCATGTTGCTGCTGCTGCTGTTGCTGTATGTACGTACGTACGTACGTACGTATGTATGTATGTATGTATGTATGTATGTATGTATGTATGTGTTTATGTATGTATGTATGTATGTATGTATGTATGTATGTATTTATGTATGTATGTATTTATGTATGTATGTATTTATGTATGTATGTATGTATGTATGACTTGGTATTCATCTATCGATTCATCATTCTCTCTCTCTCTCTCTCTCTCTCTCTCTCTCTCTCTCTCTCTCTCTCTCTCTCTCTCTCTCTCTCCTTGACTATACCCGCCTCCCTGCCCTAATCACTCTTAATTTGTATGATCCGCGTCCCTCTCCAGTATTATCTGCTCTCCCCTCTGCCCACTGCTTCCCTTATTTGTCTTTCATTGCTTCTCTTCCCATGGTCGTGCCGGACTTTTCCTCGGCTCCCCTGCTTTGTGTCTGCCCTACACACACACACACACACACACACACACACACACACACACACACACACACACACACACACAAACTGGCAATACAGGCGTAACATAAAAACCTGTGGCAGTGGATGTTGAGGGACGGCTGTAGCCCTGACAGCTGTCGTTAAATTCACCTACGTCTAGGGTACTGAGGTGTTGTGGTGATGCGGTTTTAGTGGATACGCGTGAGGTGGTGGTTGTGGCGTGGTTATGATGGTGACGTGTTCAGTAGATACGCGTGCGGAGGTGGTATTGGCGTAGTTATGATGGTGACGTGTTCAGTAGGTACGCGTGCGGAGGTGGTTGTGGCGTAGTTATGATGGTGACGTGTTCAGTAGGTACGCGTCCGGAGGAGGTTGTGGCGTGGTTATGACGGTGACGTGTTCAGTAGGTACGCGTGCGGAGGTGGTTGTGGCGTAGTTATGATGGTGACGTGTTCAGTAGGTACGCGTGCGGAGGTGGTTGTGGTTTGGTCATGATGGTGACGTGTTCAGTTGGTACGCGTGCGGAGGTGGTTGTGGCGTGGTTATGTTGGCAGGTAGGGTGCACGGCAGGGGCGTGTGGTGGCCCGACACCACCAAATACCTTGGACGCTCAGGAAGACCACCGCTGCACCACGGCCACCGCCGCCGCCCATGTAAAATTCACCGAGCCCTCTGATGCCTCCTCCAGGCTTACTGCTCTCCCCTCCTCCTCCTCCTCCTCCTCCTCCTCCTGGTGGTGGTGCTGGCGCTGGCTCGTCCTGTTCTCTCCTGCTGGTGATGGGATGCTGGCTCGTCCGTCCTGCTCTCTTCTGCTACAGCCCTGCTCTCTCTCTCTCTCTCCTGCTGGTGATGCTGGCTCGTCCTGCTGTTGCCTCGCCCTGCGCTCTCCAGCTGCTGGCCGGCTTTCATCTCTCTTCCTGCTGCTGTTGTTTTGCTTTATCCTGCTGCTTCTGGCCCGCCCTGCTCTCTCCTGCTGCTGCCGGCCCGCCCGCCCGCTCTCTCTCTCTCTCTCTCTCTCTCTCTCTCCTCTCTCTCTCTCTCTCTCTCTCTCTATTACTGCTGCTGGCCCGCCCTGCTCTCTCCTGCTGGTGGCCCAACCTGCTCTCTCCTCCTGGTGGTGGCCAGCCCTGCTTTCTCCTGCTGCTACTGCTAACCGGCTTTGTCCTGCTGCTGCTGGCCCACCTTGCTCTCTCCTGCTTCTGCTGTCCCGCCCTGCACTCTTCTGCTGCTGTTGGCCCACCCTGCTCTCTCCTGCTGCTGCTGGCCCGTCCTGCTCTCTCCTGCTGCTGCTGGCCCGTCCTGCTCTCTCCTGCTGTTGCTGGCCCGTCCTGCTCTCTCCTGCTGCTGCTGGCCCGTCCTGCTCTCTCCTGCTGCTGCTGGCCCGTCCTGCTCTCTCCTGCTGTTGCTGGCCCGTCCCTGCTCTCTACTGCTGCTGCTGGCCCCGTCCACCCTGCTCTCTCCTGCTGTTGCTGGCCCGTCCTGCTCTCTACTGCTGCTGCTGGCCCGTCCTGCTCTCTCCTGCTGCTGCTGCTGGCCTGTCCTCCTCTCTCCTACAGCCACTACCGCTCAGGTCCTGGTCTGTCCCTTCCCCTGCACCAGCATATGGGCCCTGGCGCGCACATTTTACCCATCCCATGTTCTCTCCTCTCTCTCTCTCTCTCTCTCTCTCTCTCTCTCTCTCTCTCTCTCTCTCTCTCTCTCTCTCACACACACACACACACACACACACACACACACACGCATTTTGTTCACGTTTTTTGATTTTTTCTTCCTCTTTATCGCCCTCTCTTTTTGTCAGAACCTTGTCACTCTCGTGTTGTCTCTCCCACGTACACATCTCTCCTCCTGTGTCTCTCCCTCATACACGTCTCTCCTTTGTGTCCCTCCCACATACGCGTCGTTTTTTGCGTCTGTCTCACATACACGTCCCTTCTCTGTGTCTGTTTCACATACACATCTCTCCTTTGTCTTCTAGTCAGTCACCATCTTCCTGCTTAATTTTTATATAGTAATCGATATAAATTTTTTTTATTTCTTGTACCGTTTTCTGACCATTTTTCTTTATTCTTTGTACCAATCTCTTTCCATTTTCTTTAATCCCTGTACCGTTCTCTCTTCATTTTCTTTGACCCATGTACTGTTCTCTGTCCATTTTCTTTAATATGTGACCCATTCCCTCTGCATTTTTTTTTTTTTTAATACATTACCGTTCTCAGTCATAGTTCTTAGTCTTGATAACGTTCTCACTCCATTTTTTTTTTTAATCGACTTGCAGTGCTATTTCTATTTCGTTAATTACGTATACCGTTTTCAGTATTTTCTTGAAACCTCACATCGTTCTCTGTCCATTGCTTAATTTTACTATTATTTATATATTATGATGATAAGTTGAAGAAAAATTATTATTATTATTATTATTATTATTATTATTATTATTATTATTATTATTATTATTACTACTACTATCATTATTATTATTATTATTATATTTTTATTATAATTATTATTATTATTATTATTATTATTATTATTATTATTATTATTTTTTTTTTTTTTTTTTTTACTTTGTCGCTGTCTCCCGCGTTTGCGAGGTAGCGCAAGGAAACAGACGAAAGAAATGGCCCCCCCCCCCATACACATGTATATACATACGTCCACACACGCAAATATACATACCTACACAGCTTTCCATGGTTTACCCCAGACGCTTCACATGCCTTGATTCAATCCACTGACAGCACGTCAACCCCGGTATACCACATCGCTCCAATACACTCTATTCCTTGCCCTCCTTTCACGTGAACCTCCTGCATGTTCAGGCCCCGATCACACAAAATCTTTTTCACTCCATCTTTCCACCTCCAATTTGGTCTCCCTCTTCTCCTCGTTCCCTCCACCTCCGACACATATATCCTCTTGGTCAATCTTTCCTCACTCATTCTCTCCATGTGCCCAAACCACTTCAAAACACCCTCTTCTGCTCTCTCAACCACGCTCTTTTTATTTCCACACATCTCTCTTACCCTTACGTTACTCACTCGATCAAACCACCTCACACCACACATTGTCCTCAAACATCTCATTTCCAGCACATCCATCCTCCTGCACACAACTCTATCCATAGCCCACGCCTCGCAACCATACAACATTGTTGGAACCACTATTCCTTCAAACATACCCATTTTTGCTTTCCGAGATAATGTTCTCGACTTCCACACATTCTTCAAGGCCCCCAGAATTTTCGCCCCCTCCCCCACCCTATGATCCACTTCCGCTTCCATGGTTCCATCCGCTGCCAGATCCACTCCCAGATATCTAAAACACTTCACTTCCTCCAGTTTTTCTCCATTCAAACTCACCTCCCAATTGACTTGACCCTCAACCCTACTGTACCTAATAACCTTGCTCTTATTCACATTTACTCTTAACTTTCTTCTTCCACACGCTTTACCAAACTCATTCACCAGCTTCTGCAGTTTCTCACATGAATCAGCCACCAGCGCTGTATCATCAGCGAACAACAACTGACTCACTTCCCAAGCTCTCTCATCCCCAACAGACTTCATACTTGCCCCTCTTTCCAAAACTCTTGCATTTACCTCCCTAACAACCCCATCCATAAACAAATTAAACAACCATGGAGACATCACACACCCCTGCCGCAAACCTACATTCACTGAGAACCAATCACTTTCCTCTCTTCCTACACGTACACATGCCTTACATCCTCGATAAAAACTTTTCACTGCTTCTAACAACTTTCCTCCCACACCATATATTCTTAATACCTTCCACAGAGCATCTCTATCAACTCTTATCATATGCCTTCTCCAGATCCATAAATGCTACATACAAATCCATATGCTTTTCTAAGTATTTCTCACATACATTCTTCAAAGCAAACACCTGATCCACACATCCTCTACCACTTCTGAAACCACACTGCTCTTCCCCAATCTGATGCTCTGTACATGCCTTCACCCTCTCAATCAATACCTTCCCATATAATTTACCAGGAATACTCAACAAACTTATACCTCTGTAATTTGAGCACTCACTCTTATCCCCTTTGCCTTTGCACAATGGCACTATGCACGCATTCCGCCAATCCTCAGGCACCTCACCATGAGTCATACATACATTAAATAACCTTACCAACCAGTCAACAATACAGTCACCCCCTTTTTTTAATAAATTCCACTGCAATACCATCCAAACCTGCTGCCTTGCCGGCTTTCATCTTCCGCAAAGGTTTCACTACCTCTTCTCTGTTTACCAAATCATTTTCCCTAACCCTCTCACTTTGCTATGTTGTGTTGATAAGACTGACCGAGGTATGTTGTGTTAATGGCTCATCGGTCATTCCTATGTTGTGTTATTAGGACTAACAGGGCGCTGCTTTGCTCTGTTAGTGGCTAGCGGGGCATTGTTGTGGTCTATTACTGAGCTTAGCCAGACACTGCTGTGTTGTGTACGGGGTCATTTGATCACTGTTGTGCCGTTTTCCTGAGACTAGCAGGGCACTGCTGTGTTATGTTACTGAGGTTAGCTGGATATTGCTGTGTTTTTTACTTAGGCTACCTGACACTGCTGTATTGTATTACTTAGACTAGCTTGGCACTGCTGTGTTGCGTCGTATAGGCTAGCCTTGTGCTGCTGTGTTGTCTCTGAGGCTGGCAGGGCCCTGTTCTTCGATTGTTGAGGCCAACCAAGCACTGGGGTGTTGTGTAAGCAAGGGTAGCTGGGTATTGCCGTGTTGTGTTGCTGAGGCTTGCCGGGCGCTGATATACTTTGTTGCTGAGGCAAGCCGGGCTCAGCTGTGTTGTATTACTGTGTCTAGCCGGGCACTGCTGTGTTATGTTAGCGCAGCTTGGTACTGCAGTTATGTATTACTGAGGTTAGGTGAACACTGCTGTGTTGATTTGCTGAGCAACTACTATGTTGTGTCCCTGAGGCTACGTGGGTATAGCTGTGTTAAGATGCTGAGACCTAACTGGCATTGCTGTGTTGAGTTATCGTGACTAACTTGGCACTGTTGTGCCGTGCTTTGTTTTTTGGGTCTACCCTTTTATGCTCGGGTTGCGTTGTGTGCTGTGTTTTTTACAAGGGCTTGCAGGACCTGTTGTGGGTGTTACTGTTTGGGAACCGGGGGAAATGCCTTGCGGGTTTTTTACTGGGCAAATTGGGGCGTGCTGTGTTATTCTATGCCATGCTGTGTTTTTGGGGTTATTTGTGTAAATTTTAAAGCTGGCTAGTTCGTGCTCTGTTCTGCTGTGTTGTGTTAGTGAGGCTGCCCGGGCTTTGCTTGTGCGGGTTTTAATGGGCTGGGGGGGGGGTTTGTGTTTGTGCTGTGTTTGTGAGGTTTGGGGGGGGGCTGTGCTGTGCTGTGTTAGTGGGGCTTGCCGGGCAGTGTTGTGCTGTGCCGTATTAGTGAGACCGACCCGGGGGAAAGGAGTACTTGTCTGGGGGTTCAGCTGAGGGCGTGGTTTTCGTGTTTGGGAGGTGGCTCAGGATCAGTGCTCAACCGTGCTGTGTTAGGGAGAGGTTGGCTGGGGCTGTGTTATACTGTGCCGTGCTTGGGAAAGAGGCTTGGCTGGACGGCAGCGTTATATAAGTGCCCATGTTGGGTGTGGTAGGCCGGGGCTGTGGCTATAACACCGGGCCGTGGTTGTAGGGAGATGGCTGGCACGGGGATGGGCTATACCGTCCAGTGGTCTGGTGAGGTTGGAAGGGGCTGTGCTTTTCCGTGCCGGGGGTGGGAGTAGGGATGGTGTGTGGATGTGTGACGTAGAGTAGTCTGGTGGGATGTCCCGGTTAGAGGGTATGGGTCGATGACGCGCGATAGCGCGAGAGAGCGGAGCGCGCGGCGATAGGAAGAGCGCTATAGCTCGTTCTCTCTATCGATCTCTATAATCACAAAAACCTCCCTCATCACACACTACAATCAATCTCTCTAATCGCGCGCGAGCGCGAGGGCGGAGTCCTTTAGACTTATTTGTGATGGGGAGGGGGTGGGTGGAGTAATCTCTACACGAAGGAGTGACGGGAAAAGGGTGGACGAGTGTTTTGTGTAGTGGATGAGTGTGCTGTGAGTGTGTGTGTGTGTGTGGTGTGTGTGGTGTGTGAGTGTGGAGTAGAGGTGGGGGTGGTGGACGGGGGTGCGTATGTTGGGGGTGGGTGGAATGATGGGATGGGACAGGGTGGCGGGGAAGTTTGTCGGGGTAGAAGTCAGGCTCGTGCGGGAAGAAAACGCAAGACCCAACAGAAAGGGACGAGAAGAAAGAGGTATGTGAGATGACGATGCAAGGAGTGGGGACTAAGCGCGAGAAGCGCGCCGAGAGCAACGAGAGCGCGCAGCAGAGCGATCGCTCTCTCCTCTCTTCTCTCTCTTCTCTCTCTCTCTCTCTCCCCTCTTTTGCTCTCTTCCTCTTTACAAACTATATTCTCTTTTTCTCTCTATTTTTTCCCTCTAGTTTCTTGCTTCTCTTTGTTTCCTATTTTTCTTTAGATTTTCCGTTTATTTTTTCTCGTTATTTTCCCCTGACGCTTTCCATTCTCTTATTGTTTTGTATTCTCGTGTTACGTCTTCCTCCATTTTCTGTGTTGCTCTCACATACCCTCTTGCTCCATATTCACTCTCGCTACACGTCCTCGCTCCACATTCCCTTTCGCTCCACGTTCCCTCTTGCTCCACATTCTCGCTCCACATTCTCTCGCTCCACATCCCTTCTTTCTTCATATTACTTTACTCTCCACTTTCCCCTCTTGCACCACAACCCGTCCTGCTCCACATTTCCTCATGCTCCACGTATCGTCTTGCTCCACATTCCCTCATGCTCCACCTTCCCTCATGCTCCACCTATTGTCTCGCTCCACATTGTGTGCCTTTCTTGCACTATAGTCCTAGGTGCAGTGGTAACGAGAGCGCGTGTTAGTAATCCTCTCTCTCTCTCTCTCTCTCTCTCTCTCTCTCTCTCTCTCTCTCTCTCTCCTGATTCCGTTTTTCATCGTTATTGCCCAGCTCGCCATTTTCTGTGGCTTTTCATATTTGCGCTCGTTTTCTTTTTTTTTCTTTACTTTCATGTCTCTCATTCTCGGGGGGGGGGGGGGGGGGGGGGGGCGCTTCTCATTGTTTCTTGTCTTCGTCTCCCTCATCCTCCCCTCATTCTCGACTGTTCCCCTTCATCCGTTTTCTGCTGCACTCGTCTTTTATCTGCGTCTGTGCCTCTCTCTTGCCTGTCACCAGCTGTGCCGTACCCATCTCTCTCTCTCTCTCTCTCTCTCTCTCTCTCTCTCTCTCTCTCTCTCTCTCATAACCCCCTCTCATGTTTCTTAGTCCTCATGTTCGCTTTTCCCGCCTCATTCCCTCATGGCTGCCACCCATTTCTCTCTCTCTCTCTCTCTCTCTCTCTCTCTCTCTCTCTCTCTCTCTCTCTCTCTCTCTCTCTCTCTCTCTCTCTCTCCTTCTTGCTCCTCATTCACTCACGCTCGTAATTTCCTCTTTTTCCCCTGTTTATTCCCCTTTAAGATTCACGGTTTCCCCCCTACTCCCCTTGTATCTCAGGTCCTCATATCTCTCATTCATCTTACTCATTCCGTCGTGTTCCTTCGGTGTTTTCTCATGTCCCTCACATCATTCACTGATATCCCTCATGTACTTTCTCATTATATTCTCTTTGGTTTTCCTTTCGCTCCTCATGCTCTTATTATCTTCGTTTTCTCTCGCTCCTCATTTCCGCATTATCCTCATTTTCTCTCGCTCCTCATTCCCTCATTATCTCCTCGTTTTCTCTCGCTCCTCATTCCCTCATTATCCTCGTTTTCTTTCTGTCCTCATTCTCTCATTATCTTCGTTTTCTCTCGCTCCTCATTCCCTCATTTTCCTCGTTTTCTCGCTCCTCATACCCTAATTTCATTATCCTCGCTTTCTCTAGCTCCTCATGCCCTCATTATCCTCGTTTTCTCGCTCCCCGTGCCCTCATTATCCTCGTTTTCTATTACTCCTCATTTCCTCATTATCTGGTTTTCTTTCACTTCTCATTCCCTCATTATCTCCTCGTTTTCTCTCGCTCCTCATTCCCTCATTATCTCCAGCTTCATACCTTTCCCCTCCCTCACATTGATCGTGTCGATCGTCATTGTGTCGTGTGTGTGTGTGTGTGTGTGTGTGTGTGTGTGTGTGTGTGTGTGTGTCATTCGATCTCTGTGCCTCATTCTGTCTCGTGTTTTCTCTGTACATTCGTAATGTGTTTCTCTCTCTCTCTCTCTCTCTCTCTCTCTCTCTCTCTCTCTCTCTCTCTCTCTCTCTCTCCCTCCCTCCCCACGTCCTCGTATGGTAATCGTCTTGTGGGCGCTCTGATATATATATTTTTTATTGTCAGTTTCTCATAATGTCTCACCGTTGCGTCGCTTACTGTCCGAAGCTTCTGCTATTAGAACACACACACACACACACACACACACACACACACACACACACACACACACACGAGCGCGCACCCTTGAGCACGGCTGTGCGACCCGTACGTATGACTGTGCTGACGTTCAGCGCGACCCTGATGTTGATCTCGGCTGTCATCTCGTACACACGGGGAAAAAAGAAAAAAAAAAGATTAGTATCTTCCCCTTTGGATACGATGAATTTCGAAATGATCAATACGACTCGTGTTGTCATCTCGGTAGGGTTGGTAAGCGTGACTGGGAGTCAAAATTTTGTAAATAACTTTGGAAGCCGCGCTTTTATAGTTACTCCCGTCGAAATATGAAATCGACATGAAGATTTATTATGTAGCATTTATTATGGTAAATGAGAGGCAGTGTTGCTAGGAGTCGATATATTACTATATCGCGAAGGCAGGGGCTGCCAGTGTGAGGCCAGACTAACGCACATATCTCACAATCCTTCGTCAGTGGTGTCATATTGTTTCAAACAAAATGTGGCCCGATACTTTTTTTTCAACGTGTGTGTGTTTGTGTGTGTGTGTGTGTGTGTGTGTGTGTGTGTGTGTGTGTGTGTGTGTGTACACGTTAGTCTTGTCGGTGCGTCCGTCGTACGAGATCGTGTCTTATTCTCTGGGATCAGAGTGTAGTAAACTCTCCTGATATCGCACACGTCGGACGTTGGCTTCCCATTCCTCTTTATGGTCTTTTGTCAAAGGAAAAAAAAAAAACTTGGGTGTATAAGGTGCGCCGGGTACGCCACCATGACTTGTGTTGGTTCTCCTCCTCCTCCTCCTCCTCCGAGGTTAGGGCGGTCGCCGTCAGCGAGGAGTTCGGGGTTTCCTCTGGGTCTACCAGGCACATCGGGAAGGTGACAGAGGAACGTAAGACCACCGTTGACCCTCCCTCTCGTGACGAACTGGTTTCCGCTGCCTGCCATCGAGAACGTAATTATCATTCTCGTCTCGTTTCATATTCTGTTTCTTTTTCTTCTTGGGAAGCCGCCTCAGGGGGGGGGGAATTTCTAAGAGGCCGCCACCCATGTATTGGACTACGCGGATCACTTTTAGGACACCAGGGACCTGCACACTACTCACACATCACTGCGCTGCCTCACCATGTTCACAACTACCAGCGGCCAGAACTGGCGTTAACCGAGGTTTTGAACATCGGGATAACGTCGTGATCAAGTAGAGACCAGACATGCTAGGGTACGCTGAGGGAGGGAGATGTGCGATGTACGTAATGGAAAGACAAAGCCCCACGCGCTATGGGATGATGGTGTATCGACTTTACCCTGAACGTGAAGTGTCACTCCAAACCCGCCGTTCTTGATCGGGTCAACGTGAGCCAGGAGTCGGTTCTCGTGCCTGAACACGCCCGCGCCATCATACCCAAACCTTAATTATGATCACTTCCGGGCAATCTTGTCTTACTTCCCGTTACTGTTTGGCCCTAAGAGCATATCATCCACAGTAGACTCGCATATATATTTATTATATATATATATATATATATATATATATATATATATATATATATATATATATATATATATATATATATATATATATATCGTCTCCCAACTATCTATCTATCTATCTATTCATCTCTTTGGGTCCGTACCAGACAGGGGAACACATCACTTTGCTTCTCAGAAAAGTTGTCCCTCACCAACACGAGAGCACCTGCGCAACATTCATAAACTTTAATTTTTTATTTGATGATGGTGCGACTAGGGTCATCATCCCTGAAGACTTCCACAGCTTGGCGTGGGGTGTCGGATGCTCATATGTATCAGAGGGTACCTATCAGACCGCCATCCTAAGGTCTTGTTCAAAGACGTCCTCAACAACTCGCTTCCCTTTGTCTTGGTGGTTCCTGCTGGAGGGGTTCTTCGCCCGCCACTCTTCAGTGTGCTCAGGCACCACAGTCTCCTGTCCAGCCTTGATCTTGAGATGGATGGGTCCTTTGCTGTGCAATGCTGACGATGTCTGACTCAGCACTTTCTCGTCTGGAGGAACTTGGAGTTCTCCTTGAGCAGTGGATGCACTACCAGTCACTGTAGCCTCGACATCAACCCTACCTCAACGAAAGTCTTGGTGTGTGTGATGATCATCTTTAGACGTGAGGATGACGCACTTGTGCCCCACAAAGGTGTATTTGGCGTACGTAAGTCATATACCTAACCTACCTACGTATTGATACTGGTGCCTTTAGTGATCCACAAGTCTCTGTATCGGTGCCTGGGAACCAGACATCTCCGTGCCCTCGTAGGCAAGGCTGTTGGTGTTTTGACATTGTTTTGAGCTTTTCCTTGTACGATCTGTCATCACCTGTCTCATGCTATTCATTTATCGATGTTTGGTTTACAACTACCCCCTGTCGTCAGGAGCAAAGCTGTGGGACTCATCGTAAGCTGTCCTTTGTCGACGAGTTTGCACGTCCTTTATTTCCTGAATTTGTGGAGGGACTCCGCACAGAGTCTAGTGCCAGGTGTCTCCCAGACTCCCGCTTCATGGATCCGCGTCATGCTTACCATCTTCGTCAGGTGATTATTGACCTCCGACTCGACTCCACATAGAGTGGCCCGTTATCATCCGCCAGGCTTATCGCAGGTGGCTCATCCTCGGTCCTCAAATGGTATGTATGGGATCTGATAGCCAACTGATCCCTGTACCTGTATCATTGAAACCCAGGGAAATAAGAAACACACACACACACACACACACACACACACACACACACACAATACTGAGTACGTACATCGTCTTCCAAACCAGCCCACTCCTCATGTCCTACAAGGACTAGCATGTAAGTACATAAGGGTTCGTACCAACATGTCTGACAATATCGTGTTTCCATACACCTATGGATCTTTCCAGGCCAGCGGTAGAAAGACGTTGGTCCAGCTTTTCCCCGCCGTAAACTGCCGTAGTATTCTCACGGCACTGAGTCGCATCCTTCAGTTCCGACCTCTTGCCGTAAACCTCTCTCTTTCTCTCTCTTTGTTCCTGAATCAGTTCTTTAAACGCTCCCAGGAAAGAGGGGATGTGCCTTACAAGACGGCCATTCATACTGCTAGTCATCCCCAGCTTGTGTGAGGCTGTGGTTATGCCCTGGATATCCAGTCGTCATTGATATGTACTCACGGTACACGTAAATCGGAGTGACCATGTTGATGACCTTGGTGAAAATGCTTGTTTTGCCCTCACGCCTCCTCGCTAATCTTCCTCTTCAACGTGGTCTGGCTGAAGCCATTGTCCACACTGTTCTCATTGCTTTGGCTCCTACAAGGATCCTGTCACCTCCCTACGTCTGATTAATGTACACCCTCGGTACGCGCTGTGCTTGCCTCCACCTTCCACCACGTGTGTACGGTGCCTCTTCAGCATCACAGAAGTCACAGATTAACCGAAGCTGCTGAGGTGCCTGTTGACCTGACGCTTAGAGGTAGAAAGGTTATATGAAGAGAGAGATAGATAGATAGATAGATAGATAGATAGATAGAGAGAGAGAGAGAGAGAGAGAGAGAGAGAGAGAGAGAGAGAGAGAGAGAGAGAGAGACGAAAGGAGGTGGAGGACCATTCCACAGTTTCTTTGTATAGGGAAAAGATAGAGGTATCATAACGGTCAATCCTCATGTTGCTGGGTCTCAACACAGAAACGTTGGGAAGCACCAGCGCGACGCGCACCACGAGACCAGTCATAGAGAGACCTCGAGCCTGGATCTTTGTATTGCGCTGGGTGCACGTGTTCTGCGCCTCTACCCTCACGATAGGTAAGACAGCACGATGAGTTACCCCCATTTTGAGACGAGTTTCCAATTCACTCACTGCCACTCGTAAGGTTCTAAATGCCCTGCATAGAGTCGGGATTTTCGATCTTATCTGAAGCCTTGTATTGCCACGATGACAAGCCGCTGCAGGCCGGGGTATGTGTGTGGCTGGGACCGTCATGACTGTGTGACCTTCCGTCCACGGACGGTAACGTTAGTGCTCTCGTTACAGCGGACGGTACAGTAGTAGTAGTAGTAGTTGTAGGCGTCTTGAACAAGCTTAGGAAGAGAGAGGCGTTCCCTCGAGGTCAGGAAGGAAGATATCGATTCGGGGGGGGGGGGGGGGGGTGTCACGGGACGAGCTGGTGGTGGTCACGGTCGCTGTACTAGCCCGAAAGGATGAACCTGACTGAGGGTCGGCCTTATTATGGTGGTGTCGAGGGAACTCTACTGTGTGTGTGTGTGTGTGTGTGTGTGTGTGTGACACAGATGGTTCGACGCGTCGAAGCTGCTCCTCGACATTTTCGTCGACGTCTTTTTTTTGAAAATGTAAAACTGCTGTTGGAAGAAAAGAATTTATTGTGAAACGCGAGTCTGTTTTATTTGAACCATCGATATATATATATATATATATATATATATATATATATATATATATATATATATATATATATATATATATATATATATATATTATATATAAATCATTCCATCATTTCATTTGGGAATTTCCCCAAGAGTCTCTAGGTATTTCAGGGTCAGTTAGGGGAAGTGCTGTGGGGGGGGGGGGGGTCTGTAGCAGGCCCGTTTGCATGAAGACTCTCTCTCTCTCTCCCCCCTAGGGAAGATGGTGACTGAGACGTTGGTTCACGTTCGAGGTGATCATACGCCAAGCGGGGGAGGGAGGAGGGAGGGAGGGAGAGGAGCGGAGGTCATGTAGATAAGGAGCGGGTATCAGGTGGTGGCTCATGTTTAAAAAGTTCATAACTGTTGACGTCCACTTGCTGTATTACTGATATTAGAGAGCGCAGGATATGAAATGTTTAATCAGCTGCCTGGCTCATTGGCTGGCTGGCTGGCGTCGCATGCCCTTGCTAGGCTTGGCTAGGCTAGGCTTGGCTTGGCTTGGCTTGGCTTGGCTTGGCTTGGCTTGGCTTGGCTAGGCTAGGCTAGGCTAGGCTTGGCTTAGTTGGTGTGATTTAAGTAGAGGGATGTCGGATGGGAGAAATTATTCAGGTGTTCGTGGGTGATATTATGTTTCATTTGACGCACGTCGAGTCCCCCCCCCCCCCCCCCCCCCCCCCACGACACCACGACCCTCTAGCCTGGCCTTTGACCTGACCCTCGAGGGCCATGTCTCGGATGTGGCAGGTCATCATACCCAAGGGTCGCTCTGTTCGTGTTCCGTGTATCGTAGCGTCTCGTCCTTGTGCTCAAAGGGGTTAAGGAGGCGTAACAGACTTGTGACACACGGTCGCCAACGGCGAGCAACAGACTACAGGAGCTGAGGTACTGGTTTGAGGACTTCATCCGTACACCTGCCCGGAATGGAGGGGTCAGAAGGATATGATCACTTCTTCCAGGCAGGTGGGTGGGTGGGTCAGGGGGAGAGTGAGTAAGTAAGGGGAAGTCGCTGGAGGAAGTTGGGTATAAGTGTGAGGTGTGTTGAGGGAGTACGTCTGCGGTGGTAGAGCAGTGGGCGAGTGAGGCAAAGGAGGGTGTGGCAGTGGCGAAGATCATGACATTCGAGGCGTTCCAGCAGGATGGGAAAGACAGTGTAAAGTTCTTACTTCTTGTTGAATAGGTGATGCGCTCTCTCTCTCTCTCTCTCTCTCTCTCTCTCTCTCTCTCTCTATATATATATATATATATATATATATATATATATATATATATATATATATATATATTGTATATACACATACATATGTATATGGTCATATACATACATACATACATATATGCATACAAAGTGGATATAATCAAGAGCGCAGAGTTACAGGGAATGGATGCAGGCTTTAGACTTGTTTATGATGTTGACAGTGAACAATTGTTCTTCGAAAGATGCTGGGATAGAACGTGAAATCAAACAAGGAACTTTTTGAAGAAGATGGAAAGAACTAATATAGTATAAGAGTTTTGTTTGAATGGAATAAACGAAAGAGGATGTGTTCAACGTGGACAGTGTACAGATCAAACGGTTGTACGATAGGGGAAAATGTTCAAGAGATGAGGCCTCTCACGAGTGTGAAACTCCCTCCCCTCAAAGTACAAATGGACAATTATAGATCTGTAACCACACACACACACACACACACACACACACGTATTATGTATGGACTAAGGTCACCAGTGGCCTACCGTAAGGGTATCTTTTGAGTCCATTGCACTTTTTTGCTCATTGTAAATAACTTTCCGAAAAAAAAAAAAGATGAACTCAACCCGAATGTGTTTGCGGATGATGCCGGGGTCAGGAGGAAAGTGAAGAAGCGAGGAGGATTGCCACAGTTTCAAGGGACCCTAGACACGTTCTGTAGCTGGTCCGAAACGTGGTAAAACAGTGAGGATGGGACACACGGGAAGAAAGTCCTCAGTATGAATATTTCCTTGCTGGAAATAAGCTGCTGGAAATGTGTGTGTGAGACAGACGTGGAAGTGGACATCGTTCATAACTTGTCCCCAGAAAACCCACCTTAGGATGATAGTTAAGGAGACCAGTTGTGTGCTGGCAAATATTAGAATGTCATTGACGTTCATGGATAGGGAAATGTCCAGCAAGCTGGTCACATCCTACATTAGACCAGTAGTAGAATATGCTTCTCAAGTTTGGTCACCGTACCTGAAGAGGCACAAAGAGCAGATAGAGAAGATATAGAGGAGAGCAAGAGAGATGGTATTAGTATTAAGTGCTGAGTTACAAGGAAAGGCTAAAGGGCTTAGTTTTGCCCACCTTGGAAGAGAGAAGAGTGAGGGAGTGACCTGATCACAGCCATTAAGTTTTTCAGTCAGCTTGACGTAGACAGTGAGCATATTTTCTTAAGGTGCAAAAAATATAACAACCAGAAACTTGTTAGGAAAGATGTAAAGAAATATTTATATAGCATGCTAGCTGATTCGGGCCCTCGTCTTCTTGTTTGTACAGAAGGCTACAACCTCCTCCCTCATCACGGCCACACTTTCCCTCACCACCACCACCACCACTCCCTGGTTACCCCACACTTCTCCACCACACCCACTCCCATCTCTCCGCAAGCCACAGCATCCTACCTCACCACCACCCCAATCCCGACTCCTTGGCCATCACACCCTGAACGTCGGATTGGCATTGTCCAGTGGTTCCAGACCCCTACAACCACCAGTTTCCTTCTTCCTACCTTCAGTATTCCCGGCATAACCTTCCTGCTCAATAGCATAATATTTTCCCTAAAATACATCTCTCCAGCAGCCAACAGTTTCTATCCTGCCAACGAAATGGGTAAATTGTTAGAAGTCGTGTATAGGGGTTAGTTGTCGTACGTCTGGCAGTGTCTTTGGCGTGTGAGGAGACATGCAGGTTGATAGAACTGCTCTTCTGTAGTATAGAAGATTGGTGGATGAATGGAATGACTGAATTGTAAAACTGTAAATGTAGACAGCGTACAGAAATGTAAGTAAATTATGCGTTGGGAAAATTCAATAGATGGGGGCGGGGGTGGGGGGAGGCCTCACTGTCAGTGGAAAACTCCCCCCCCCCCCTTCCTTTTTTTGTACCCATAGGTAATTACATACATACATACACACCTCAGCTCACGCCATGTACCCACTTATCCACCAACGCCTTGGTGGAGGAGGAGCAGGCGGCTTGGCCTCGGGTCGGCCTGTCCTGTCAGGGAGTTGGATTCGGATTTTGGCTTTTCGTGAAGTTGGGTTTTAATGGTGATGACGTCAGTATCCGTGTCCCTCTGACGTATGTCTGGCGGGACGTTGGTGTGTACGCGCGTACGTACGTACGTGTGGGTGGGGAGTGGGCGGGCCTTCCCGGCGTGGGACTTGACACAGCTTAGGGTGGGCCGAGCGCCCCCGGGGATGTTGTTAAACATTCGTCAGGCCTTAACCTGGCACGGGCCCCCCCCCCTAACCGTGCATGGGGGCCCCCTAATCTAGCGCGGGGGGCCCCGTAACCTGTCACTGAGGGCCCCCTTGTCTGTAGACAGCAGCCCTCCCCCGAACCCGACACCCAGGGGTACTGGTCTCCCTCCGTTTTCTTCTCGCGCAATTATTTTTTTTTTTACTCTCGTTTTCTTCTGCTTGTACGTTTTCGGATAAATTCGCTTATTTTCATGTTTCAGGCTATTAATATTCGGTTAACTTTTTTTTTTTTTGTTTATTACCCTCGGGAATTATTTACGTACGTACTTGCACCAAATGAATTGTCGTCTCATCGACTTTTAGCTTAAAGAGAAAATATGTTGGGAGTTACTGAGAAAGATAGACAGGTGTGTGGGGAGGGAGGGAGGGAGGGAGAATGATCGAGAATAACGATACTAAATATTCGCACAAAAGATGGAACTTCAACCCGGCGTGAGTTACCCAGACGACGGCAGACAGACACCCCTTGCTCTTGCTCCCTTGTTCCAGTAATGTTCTTGGCCTAAAAATCGAAGCAGGGACTGGAGCAGTCTTTTACAGCTCTTAATTATTTCTATATATTTATATGTTAATTTATGATTATTGAATTGGTCATTATTTATAGTCATTATGTTTTTCTCTCTTAGTTTTTGTATATTCATATTGGTAAGTATTTAGATTAATTTTGCTTTGCGTTCTTACATTTTTTATTAAATGCAAAATAAGTCTTAAACGTGAAATTATTGTAGGTTGTATTTTTTTTTAATGCCTGGCGTGCTTCATGTGGGGTGGTTCGATCCCTCCGTGTTCCTGACAGACACGCAGATGCCTGGTGTGTTCCATGAATTATTTTGATGTGCAGCCCATCATCGCCACGCAGGGAGACCCCTCCCCCCGGGGGGGTGTTCCACGCCGCTACAAAAACGATGCGAATTTTAATATCAAGCGTCGCACAGTAGTAGTAATAGTAGTAGTAGTAGTAGTAGTAGTAGTAGTAGTAGTAGTAGTAGTGGTCGCGGTTGTGCGTGTGACACGATCGAGTTGATTTTTTTAATCGCGATAGACAAGACGGGTGGCGGGCGGGGCGGGGCGGGGCGGGAGTGTGGCGGACCACGACCGACGCTTCTTAGGTTCCCCCGCGGGAAGTTTGGGAGCGTTGCGCGCGGCGGCCTCCACCACCCCACTGTGACGGTTGGTTAACAGGTCTTCGTAACGTAGGCCGTCGCGTCCTCTCTAGAACCTAGATAAGGTGATGGGCGTTCGCACTAGTTTAGAACCCCAGGCTAGGCTGCCCCACGCTTAGGTCTAGGTTGTGTTACATAGCGTTAAGAGCAAGAGGACTGAGCCTAAGGGGGAATATCCTCACTTGGCCACCTTCTCTGTGCCTTCTATTGGAAAAGTAGAAAATGGAGGGGAGGATTTCCAGCCCCCTCGCTCCCTCCCCTTTTAGTCGCCTTTTACGACACGCAGGGAATACGTGGGAAGTATTCGTTCTCCCCTATCCACAGCGCTGGTGGCTGATTCATGTGAGAAACTGCAGAAGCTGGTGACTGAGTTTGGTAAAGTGTGTGAAAGAAGAAAGTTAAGAGTAAATGTGAATAAGAGCAAGATTATTAGGTACATTAGGGTTAAGGGTCAAGTCAATTGGGAGGTAAGTTTGAATGGAGAAAAACTGGAGGAAGTAAAGTGTTTTAGATATCTGGGAGTGGATCTGGCAGCGGATGGAACCATGGAAGCGGAAGTGGATCATAGGATGGGGGAGGGGACGAAAATCCTGGAAGCCTTGAAGAATGTGTGGAAGTCGAGAACATTATCTCGGAAAGCAAAAATGGGTATGTTTGAAGGGATAGTGGTTCCAACAATGTTGTATGGTTGCGAGGCGTGGGGTATGGATAGAGTTGTGCGCAGGAGGGTGGATGTGCTGGAAATGAGATGTTTGAGGACAATGTGTGGTGTGAGGTGGTTTGATCGAGTAAGTAATGTAAGGGTAAGAGAGATGTGTGGAAATAAAAAGAGCGTGGTTGAGAGAGCAGAAGAGGGTGTTTTGAAATGGTTTGGGCACATGGAGAGAATGAGTGAGGAAAGATTGACCAGGAGGATATATGTGTCGGAGGTGGAGGGAACGAGGAGAAGTGGGAGACCAAATTGGAGGTGGAAAGATGGAGTGAAAAAGATTTTGTGTGATCGGGGCCTGAACATGCAGGAGGGTTAAAGGCGGGCAAGGAATAGAGTGAATTGGATCGATGTGGTATACCGGGGTTGACGTGCTGTCAGTGGATTGAATCAGGGCATGTGAAGCGTCTGGGGTAAACCATGGAAAGTTGTGTTGGGCCTGGATGTGGAAAGGGAGCTGTGGTTTCGGGCATTATTGCGTGACAGCTGGAGACTGAGTGTGAACGAATGGGGCCTTTGTTGTCTTTTCCTAGTGCTACCTCGCACACATGAGGGGGGAGGGGGATGGTATTCCATGTGTGGCGAGGTGGCGATGGGAATGAATAGGGGCAGACAGTGTGAATTGTGTGCATGGGTATATATGTATGTGTCTGTGTGTGTATATATATATATGTGTACATTGAGATGTATATTTGCGTGTGTGGACGTGTGTGTATATACATGTGTATGGGGGTGAGTTGGGCCATTTCTTTCGTCTGTTTCCTTGCGTTACCTCGCAAACGCGGGAGACAGCGACAAAGCAAAATAATAAATAAATATATATATATATATATATATATATATATATATATATATATATATATATATATATATATATATATATATATATATATGATCAACGGCATTTGGATATAATGGCTTGTTTAGTCACTTATGGCTGAATGTTTACCAACATGCATTAAACCATGAGGAGGCTTGTGTAGCAGATGTAACAGTGTTGTTAACATACGTTTGAATTCCATTGTAGTTGAATGTGTGAAACCTCTCTTTTTTCTCTCTATTTTTTACAGTAATGTGTATGTCTTTTATCTTCCGATAGAAGAATATTAAACATTTAATTTCCTTTATATATATCCCTGGGGATAGGGGAGAAAGAATACTTCCCACGTATTCCCTGCGTGTCGTAGAAGGCGACTAAAAGGGAAGGGAGCGGGGGGCTGGAAATCCTCCCCTCTCGTTTTTTTTTATTTTTCCAAAAGAAGGAACAGAGAAGGGGGCCAGGTGAGGATATTCCCTCAAAGGCCCAGTCCTCTGTTCTTAACGCTACCTCGCTATCGCGGGAAATGGCGAATAGTATGAAAGAAAGAAAAGATATATATATATATATATATATATATATATATATATATATATATATATATATATATATATATATATATATATATATATTATGCAGTGTTTTTCGCACATGGATATGCATAAATCTTTTCATATTTTTTACTCTGGCATATATTTTTTACCCCTTTTTCTCTGCTCAGATATTAATTGCTCAATTTTGTATTCACGCATTTATAAATGATTCACGGTTTATTATTTTTTTTCATTACGGGAATGTGAATAAGTGTGACACAATAAGATCCTGAAAATCATTTTCGTAATAGACAGGTATTTAAACTAGGATTCACATTCCATGGATATATGATATTGGTAATATATATATATATATATATATATATATATATATATATATATATATATATATATATATATATATATATATGTGTGTGTGTGTGTGTGTAAACGTTGAAATGTATTGGTATGTATATGTTCGTGTGTGGGCGTTCATGTATATGCATGTGTATGTGGATGGGTTGGGCCATTCTTTCGTCTGTTTCCTTGCGCTATCTCGCTAACGCGGGAGACAGCGAATAAGTATAATAAAATCATTATGATATATATATATATATATATATATATATATATATATATATATATATATATATATATATATATCCATTCTGTACTCAGTCTCTCCTGGTACTTCCTCACACAGGTCTCCTTCTCAAGCTCACTTACTCTCACCACCCTCTTCACCCCAACATTCACTCTTCTTTTCTGAAAACCCATACAGATCTTCACCTTAGCCTCCACAAGATAATGATCAGACATCCCTCCAGTTGCACCTCTCAGCACATTAACATCCAAAAGTCTTTCTTTCGCACGCCTGTCAATTAACACGTAATCCAATAACGCTCTCTGGCCATCTCTCCTACTTACATAAGTATACTTATGTATATCTCGCTTTTTAAACCAGGTATTCCCAATCATCAGTCCTTTTTCAGCACATAAATCTACAAGCTCTTCACCATTTCCATTTACAACACTGAACACCCCATGTATACCAATTATTCCCTCAACTGCCTGCCACATTACTCACCTTTGCATTCAAATCACCCATCACTATAACCCGGTCTCGTGCATCAAAACCACTAACACACTCATTCAGCTGCTCCCAAAACACTTGCCTCTCTTGATCTTTCTTCTCATGCCCAGGTGCATATGCACCAATAATCACCCACCTCTCTCCATCAACTTTCAGTTTTACCCATATTAATCGAGAATTTACTTTCTTACACTCTATCACATACTCCCACAACTCCTGTTTCAGGAGTATTGCTACTCCTTCCCTTGCTCTTGTCCTCTCACTAACCCCTGACTTTACTCCCCAGACATTCCCAAACCACTCTTCCCCTTTACCCTTGAGCTTCGTTTCACTCAGAGCCAAAACAAGAGAGAGGCATTTGGACGATTTTTGCAGGGAAAAAATGCAATTGAGTGGGAGATGTATAAAAGAAAGAGACAGGAGGTCAAGAGAAAGGTGCAAGAGGTGAAAAAAAGGGCAAATGAGAGTTGGGGTGAGAGAGTATCATTAAATTTTAGGGAGAATAAAAAGATGTTCTGGAAGGAGGTAAATAAAGTGCGTAAGACAAGGGAGCAAATGGGAACTTCAGTGAAGGGCGCAAATGGGGAGGTGATAACAAGTAGTGGTGATGTGAGAAGGAGATGGAGTGAGTATTTTGAAGGTTTGTTGAATGTGTTTGATGATAGAGTGGCAGATATAGGGTGTTTTGGTCGAGGTGGTGTGCAAAGTGAGAGGGTTAGGGAAAATGATTTGGTAAACAGAGGAGAGGTAGTGAAAGCTTTGCGGAAGATGAAAGCCGGCAAGGCAGCAGGTTTGGATGGTATTGCAGTGGAATTTATTAAAAAAGGGGGTGACTGTATTGTTGACTGGTTGGTAAGGTTATTTAATGTATGTATGACTCATGGTGAGGTGCCTGAGGATTGGCGGAATGCGTGCATAGTGCCATTGTACAAAGGCAAAGGGGATAAGAGTGAGTGCTCAAATTACAGAGGTATAAGTTTGTTGAGTATTCCTGGTAAATTATATGGGAGGGTATTGATTGAGAGGGTGAAGGCATGTACAGAGCATCAGATTGGGGAAGAGCAGTGTGGTTTCAGAAGTGGTAGAGGATGTGTGGATCAGGTGTTTGCTTTGAAGAATGTATGTGAGAAATACTTAGAAAAGCAAATGGATTTGTATGTAGCATTTATGGATCTGGAGAAGGCATATGATAGAGTTGATAGAGATGCTCTGTGGAAGGTATTAAGAATATATGGTGTGGGAGGAAAGTTGTTAGAAGCAGTGAAAAGTTTTTATCGAGGATGTAAGGCATGTGTACGTGTAGGAAGAGAGGAAAGTGATTGGTTCTCAGTGATTGTAGGTTTGCGGCAGGGGTGTGTGATGTCTCCATGGTTGTTTAATTTGTTTATGGATGGGGTTGTTAGGGAGGTAAATGCAAGAGTTTTGGAAAGAGGGGCAAGTATGAAGTCTGTTGGGGATGAGAGAGCTTGGGAAGTGAGTCAGTTGTTGTTCGCTGATGATACAGCGCTGGTGGCTGATTCATGTGAGAAACTGCAGAAGCTGGTGACTGAGTTTGGTAAAGTGTGTGGAAGAAGAAAGTTAAGAGTAAATGTGAATAAGAGCAAGGTTATTAGGTACAGTAGGGTTGAGGGTCAAGTCAATTGGGAGGTGAGTTTGAATGGAGGAAGTGAAGTGTTTTAGATATCTGGGAGTGGATCTGGCAGCGGATGGAACCATGGAAGCGGAAGTGGATCATAGGGTGGGGGAGGGGGCGAAAATTCTGGGAGCCTTGAAGAATGTGTGGAAGTCGAGAACATTATCTCGGAAAGCAAAAATGGGTATGTTTGAAGGAATAGTGGTTCCAACAATGTTGTATGGTTGCGAGGCGTGGGCTATGGATAGAGTTGTGCGCAGGAGGATGGATGTGCTGGAAATGAGATGTTTGAGGACAATGTGTGGTGTGAGGTGGTTTGATCGAGTGAGTAACGTAAGGGTAAGAGAGATGTGTGGAAATAAAAAGAGCGTGGTTGAGAGAGCAGAAGAGGGTGTTTTGAAGTGGTTTGGGCACATGGAGAGAATGAGTGAGGAAAGAGTGACCAAGAGGATATATGTGTCGGAGGTGGAGGGAACGAGGAGAAGAGGGAGACCAAATTGGAGGTGGAAAGATGGAGTGAAAAAGATTTTGTGTGATCGTTGCCTGAACATGCAGGAGGGTGAAAGGAGGGCAAGGAATAGAGTGAATTGGAGCGATGTGGTATACCGGGGTTGACGTGCTGTCAGTGGATTGAATCAAGGCATGTGAAGCGTCTGGGGTAAACCATGGAAAGCTGTGTAGGTATGTATATTTGCGTGTGTGGACGTATGTATATACATGTGTATGGGGGGGGGGGGGGTTGGGCCATTTCTTTCGTCTGTTTCCTTGCGCTACCTCGCAAACGCGGGAGACAGCGACAAAGTATAAAAAAAAAAAAAAAAAAAAAAAAATATATATATATATATATATATATATATATATATATATATATATATATATATATATATATATATATATATATATATATATATGTGTGTGTGTGTGTGTGTGTGTGTGTATTCACCATATTGCGTTTCCTGCCTTACTGATGCAGCGTCAGGAGCATTGGCCTCATTTGCACACTTTTGTTGTTGAATGTGTAACGTAACGCAACCAGAGCCTAAGGCTTATATGTGCTACCGGACTCCTGCCTGCATGCAGTTAAATGCCGAGTGACAGGCCACCATCGGTGAGACTGTAACATCATTGTCCGCGGACGGAAAAGAGTACAATCTCGTGGGAACTCTAACAACAAAGGAGTCCATCATGTCTCTGCTACTGATCGTAGCGCACCCTTGTAACTGCGGGAGCCCCATCAGGTGGGTCTTGGGGTTATATGATTTATAAAGAAAAATATCTTTATCAGTATTTTATTCTTTTGCAACAGGTATAACTGTTGGTAGTTGGTGTACCTACTCGTGAAATGTATGAGACATTTTCTTTCTATTGTTACAGCTTGTACCTGGGATTTCAGAAAAACATACAGAGAAATCCTTCACGCTGTGATTGCGTCAGATGTATTTTTGGCTGTTGTCGTAGCTGACTTGTAGTGGCCGCAGTGTCTGTGAGGCGAAGTGTTTCATTCACGTTGGTATGAGGTGTTCATGAGGGGCACCAAACTGGACCTGTACGTAGCCAGGAACATGACGCCCTACACCAGGTTGAGGAGCGGAAATCCTCGACCAGCCGGCGTGAAGAAAGAGCGTGATGTAGGTAGTTGCACGACGGTGTACGGCCTTTATACGACGACTGTACGACCCTAGAGCACGACTGTACGACCCATAGGTTCTGATGAAGTGACCTTGGAATTGATCCTTAGGGTTCAGGGTAGTGATCACGTCATCATAACCCAAGGGGTCGTGCTCTGACGAGGGTTCGTATCTTTTGAGTTCGAGAGTCGCGCCGTCGTGTCGTGACGAAGGGTGTGCAAGATGCCTCCTGCAGCGCGAGTGATGGTTGTGTTGAAGGTGTCCCGAGTGGCTGGTGGGTGTGTAGATTCCTGCACGTCCCCTACCACTGGCACCCCAAGTGTTCTCCACCACTGCTGCCATCAGCATGTCACCTCGCTCCTGCGTGCTGTGTGGTGGTCCTGCTGAACACCACAGGAGGGGGAAGGGCTCCTCCTCCTCCTCCCCGTTGCATGCCCACCAGTGTCCTTCCGTGAGTGCGGCAGTGTTCAGGAACGTGTGTGCTCGCGTCTCGTTGCTGGGGCCGGCCGTGTAAGGGAGCGTGGCGCCCATGGAAGGTTCTTGTCTTTAACATTGTTTAGGTACACTGAGGCTGAGCCAGCCGCCTCACGTATCAGTAGGTCTTCCTAAGTAATCCTTCAAGGACAAATAGAAAGGAGATGTCTCCTATCACAATGAGGTAGAAGAAAAAAATGTAGGAAAAAGAGAAAGTGGACTTAACGTATATGTCCTTGGCGTGAATCAGGTCACACTGAGCATCCTCACTGTGACCTGATTCACTCAGGGACATCTACCCCTTTAGGGTGACGGATCTAGACAGTTTCCCCTCACATCCAGACCAGACCAGACCAGACCAGTGTGGTCCTGGTAGTGACAGAGGACCGGCAGCTTCGCCGTCGGTATGACGCGAGACTTGAACGTCTTCTCCCAGAGGTTAGGTCCCTTCAGGGTGAGGTAGAACCAGCCATATCCACCCCTCAGTGTGAGATAGGACCTGCCATGACCACCCCTCAGTGTGAGATAGGACCAGCCATGACCACCCCTCAGTGTGAGATACGACGAGATGTGTTCCGGTATGATAAGGACACAGGTGGAGGTCCCGGTACGTGGCATCGGACCAGCCCTTCGTCCATCCCTGATCGAGAGCCGCAGCTCGCCTCCTGCCTGCCTGGCTTTGGCCCGGCTGGCCCCAGGACAACCCTCGCCCGCCGTGCTAAACTCTTGTTGTGTGGCTGCTGCCGTAAGTCTACCCCCACCTCCTTTGTCCCTAGCTACCCTCACTTGCCTCCGTCGCAGCACGGCTCTGATGGTAGTCTTCTCTCTCTCTCTCTCTCTCTCTCTCTCTCTCTCTCTCTCTCTCTCTCTCTCTCTCTCTCTCTCTCTCTCTCTCTCTCTCTCTCTCTCTATCATCGTCCTTTTTTTTCCTGTACGTCGCGATTCCCTCTTCCAGTAATCTGCCTACCTTTTACGGAGTTACAGTAGATCTGCAAACGCCAGCGGAGCTCCGGTTATTTTCTACATTTCCCTTCCCCCGTTACTTTATCTATCTCCTGGCCCTCAAGATGGCCCGTTCGAGTGAGGCATGTTTTGCCCGGGTCATGTTCGGTCGCTATACTGATTATAAAAGCGGGTAACAACCGTGTGATGGTGTCCTCTGTACCCTCTCCTCCCCATGGTATTACAGCGCAGGTTTTGCGCGACCTTGCCGTCGTGTGGTGGTTAACTAGGCTTGTTAAACCTGGTGAAAAAGTTGTTACCTTCCGTAAATTGGTTGTAACTACGACGATTGGTTCTTTCTATAGTTTAGTGCAGAGGGTTGTAACTGCCACGACTGGTTTCTTCTATAAATTGTTTAGGGTTATAGTTTAGTGCAGATGGGTTGTAACCACTACAACTGGTTGTTTCGATAAATTGGTCAGGGTGGTAGTGCAGAGGGTTGTAACAACCACACCTGTTTCCTTCTACAGGATATCTTCTTCTTGAAAAGATGAACTTTTATTTTGGATATTAAGTCAGAATATTTTGTATATCTTGACTTGTGAATATTTAGCATATTGTATATATATATATATTTTTTTCGTGTGAGGTACGTGGATATTCCCGTCGTGTTCTTCATCCATCCAGATAACATCACCAGTGCTCGTCTTGGCTGGGCTCGAAACGTCCCAGTGTTTAGAAGCGTCAGCCTCGCCCCTGCAACGTGATGAAGAGATGGGTCATGTGTGTGTTCCCGTAAGAACTGACCCCTGATTGGCCCGACCCTCCTGCCGTCAGTGATGCTTGCAGTCAGGTGTAACACTGATGGGCACACACACACACACACACACACACACACACACACACACACACACACACACACACACACACACACGTCTCGCCTCCACTGTCACTCCTCTCACATGTAAACACCTGACTGATCATGTGTTGCAGACGCGATGATTGTGGTTGTCTGGTTATGAAATCACGTTGAAGGTTATCGTGTATGTGTGTGTGTGTGTGTGTGTGTGTGTGTGTGTGTGTGTGTGTGTGTGTGTGTGTGTGTGTGTTTGTGTTAGCTGGCCTGCGAGTGGTTGGTGCCTCTTGTGGTGGGTTCATGCTGGTTAATAGGGGGTTGGGGAGGCGGTGGTGGGCGCTGGAGCCAAGTGGACAAAGCAGAACATTTTGAGGACGATTGTGGAAAACCATAAGTTTAGTGGGGTTTGGTGAGATGATGGTGAGGTGGTGGTGGTGGTGAGGGGCGATCATGAGGTTTGGTTGGGTGTGGAACCCCTTCATATGGTTTGGCAGTTCACTCTCTCCGAGTTCATCGATGTGGTCCAGTTCTGTTAATATCATTATAAACAGAGCTTCTCGAATTATTACGTTTTCAACTTCTTCAGTCATTTGTAACTTTTGTTTTCTTGGTTTATTAGTTTTGCAGGTTACCATATTGGGTTTGGAGTCTTTATGATAGTCAGGTGTTTAGCTGTGTACTGTTACCATATTGGGTTTGGAGTCTTTATCTTTATGACAGTCAGGTGTTTAGCTGTGTACAGGAGGAGGAGAGTACGTGTGAGGACTGTGGATATCGACCCACCATGTCTCCTTGTTTACTTTCTAATACTCCTCACTCACGCCTGGCCTTGTCTTGCTCATCCTCCACCACCACTCCTCCCTCACTCCTGACCTTATCTTTTTCACTCTCCTTACAGTCTTCACTCACCTTCCTCTTGTCTTGTTCACCCACCAACGCTCCTCCCTAATCCTCCCTTTATCTTTTTCACCCACCAACACTCCTCCCTCACCCTACCCTTATCTTGTTCATCCACCATCACTTCTCCCTCGCCCTCCCCTTATCTTTTTCAACCAACACCACTCCTTCCTAACCCTCCCTTTATCTTGTTCACCCATCAACACTCCTCCTTCACCCTACTCTTGTCTTGTTCACCCACAAACAATCCACCCTTACCCTCCTATTGTCTTGTTCGCCCACCAACACTCCTGTCTCACCCTCCTCTTGTCTTGTTCACCTATCACCACTCCATCCTCCAACACTTCTCCCTACTCTTCCCTTGACATATTCATTCTCCATCATTCCTCTTCACTTTCTCCCTATCCTCCCGCCCTTCTTGAATTCTCCCCAGCACCCCGGTCTCCCTCCCTCCCTCGCTGCCCACTCTTTGTTCTCCCCTCCAGTTCTTTTTGCTCCCCTCTCCCCCGTCACGTCTCGTCCCGTGGCTCCCTCCTTCGTCATTATCCCCCCTGCCCTGGCCTCTCGTGGTCGTCATGCCCTTCACTTGACGCTACACACCAGCCGCTGATACCTTCCCACCCTCGTATCCTTCCCCTGACCCCTTCCTTCCCAGAGCCGCCTGACCCCTTCCTTCCCAGGGCCGCCTGACCCCTTCCTTCCCCAGACCGCCTGACCCCTTCCCCAGGCCGCCTGTCCCCTTCCCCAGGCCGCCTGACCCCTTCCACAGGCCGCCTGACCCCTTCCCCATGCCGCCTGACCCATTCCTCAGTCTGCCTGACCCCATCCCGAGGTGGCCTGACCCCTTCCATCCTTGCTTTGTAAGCCTCTCCCCAGGCGTGGTGCTCCACCCGGCCCCAGTTCCTGGTACGCTACCGATCGTGCTTAAGGGACACTCATAACTGGTCGCTGGTGTTGTATATACGCTCGCGTCCTCCGCACTGGTTCGTTTACGTACGCCCTGTGACTCCGCCGTCCGTTTGATATACGTTCTTGACCTCCGTCGTTCGTTATGTGACCGTCCGTCTGTACTTTCAATGTAACGTGCAACTGGTGATCCAGACTTGCGATGTCCTGCCGTAGTGGTCCTCGTTTTAAGAGGGACGTCTTCACCCACCTCCTCTCCATGCTTGGCTTTGGCGCTGCGTGGTGCAGGGAGACGTGGATAGTCCCCTGAGGGAGGGTGGCTGGAGGAAGAAGAGTGGAGTGGAGTGTCGGTGGACGGGAGGCAGGCAGTGCTGGTGCAGGGGAAGAGATGTGACCGACATGTGTGTGTGTGTGTGTGTGTGTGTGTGTGTGTGTGTGTGTGTGTGTGTGTGTGTGTGTGTGTCGTGGAAGTGGGTATCTTGTACTGCTGCATCAGGAGGACAAGTGTGCCAGGGGGTTAGTGCTCACACTTAACGGTAAATGCCGGTGCTGTGAGCCTCCCTTGCCTCATGAGGAGAGTCTCCACCGAGTCAGCATGTATCCCTGCGGTGTCTGTACTGCGCCACAGGTGTTGTGTTGTCCTGTGCCTGGTGGGGAGCGGGGCTTGGTCATGCCGGCCTGACGTACTATTCACCTGCATCGTCAGTGTGGTGATGAGCTCTGGAGAGAGGGAACGGCCGTATGCACAGGTTGTGTTTTTACGTCTTGGTACAGTACGCGGGAGGATAGAAGAGTGAGGGAGTTGAACCTTATCCTCACCGACGACGACAACAGCCCCGACCCTCTTGGATACGACGACGACGACGACGACGCGGACGACGACGACCTGGCCTCTTTAACCTTCAGGGATTCAGGTCATGGCCAGGGTCGCACCTTCGTACTCAAGGGGTTAAGAAGGACAGACATCAATATATCTTCTTTTTTTTTTTCCGAGGACGACCTTGAACAGGGGCGGTGGATTGTGTTGGTGATGATGGTGTTGCGAGTGTGTGGTGGTGGTGATGGTGTTGCGAGTGTGTGGTGGTGGTGATGGTGTTGCGAGTGTGTGTTGGTGGTGATGGTGTTGCGAGTGTGTGGTGGTGGTGGTGTTGCGAGTGTGTGTTGGTGGTGTTGCGAGTGTGTGGTGGTGGTGTTGCGAGTGTGTGGTGATGGTGTTGCGAGTGTGTGGTGGTGGTGTTGCGAGTGTGTGGTGGTGGTGTTGCGAGTGTGTGTTGGTGGTGTTGCGAGTGTGTGGTGGTGATGATGGTGTTGCGAGTGTGTTGTGGTGGTGATGGTGTTGCGAGTGTGTTGTGGTGGTGATGGTGTTGCGAGTGTGTGATGATGGTGTTGCGAGTGTGTGGGAGAGTTGGCGGCGGCGGTGAGGGCGAATCAAAATCTCGGTGTCTGTGAAGTGTTCAGCTGGGTGGGTGGGGCCCTGACAACACACGTGTAGCCCTTGTTGTTCATATGCCTGGCCCTGAGGGTCTCCTCTCTCTCTCTCTCTCTCTCTCTCTCTCTCTCTCTCTCTCTCTCTCTCTCTCTCTCTCTCTCTCCACTAGGAGCGTTAGTGGTCAGCATTGCCACTGGGTAACCACCATCTTTTTTCTGGCCAGGGTTGTAAATACATGGGGACCAGACGCCCTTGGAAAGGATTTGTCTTCGATTCGATTTTTGCTTGTGTTCGCGTCTGGGTCGTTGTGCCGCCCACGCCCTACCCCGCGAGCGGTAGCGCAAAAAGGAGGATTAAAGACGTCACGCTCGGTCTAAGTTTAGACCACGGTAGGTGGATGGTTATGACGTAATTCGTTATAAAGTTGGCGCATCCCACAAGTTTTCCGTCTCTCCATACAGTGACATCGTATACTAGATGTAGAACGTGGATATTATGTCCGAATTTCAGTTATCCTTTTGGCAGGGAGGCCTTTTGACGTTTCGTACAGGGTTTGTTTGGACATATCCTCGAAAGGTTGTAATTTGTTGACAACTTGATAAACAGTGTCCTAGCCTGTGTGTGTGTGTGTGTGTGTGTGTGTGTGTGTCCATGCCTCTGGCCACATACTGTATAGTTTCTATGGTAAACATCTCCAGTCTACAGCCAATCACCTTGTAGTCCACTGATGTTGTAACTTCCACCTTACGTCTGATGTACACAACACGCTTCATGGTGATGTAAAGTGGATCTACTGGTGCCTGACTGCTGTCGTGAGGGACCTTCGGGATGATGTATTAATTCCCACCGGCGTGCAGTTTTGGCCTGATGGTGGGTGGCTCGCCCAGTGTTGTGTCACACAGCCTCTTTCCCTAACGCCACTTCGGCCACATCTGATGGTTTATCACGTCCCCGTAAGACCCGGTGCAAGAAGGAACCCATGACAGTTTTTTCGTCACAGTTCCCCTACCAGTAAATGCCGGAATGTATATCTGGTGTCGGAGATCAATAATTACATTCCGATCTATGGGTATTTAGAATAATTGATTATGATTTAAAAGAGATCATAGGTGATTTTAACTGGATGTAGTTGTGGTTTTCTGTAAGCTGACGAGCCATGAGCATTGGTACTAGTTCAGTTTGTGGTGTAGATGTGCCCAGGTCTGTATTCTAGCTTTCTTCTCTGATCCAACACCATTGGGCTGGATCACCGTGGCAGGACTTCTTAACCCTCTCAGGGACATGGTCGAGGAGAATCGTCAGTATACATACGATGTGTCATGTTATCTTGAGTCTGGGGTTCCTCTGTACATGTTGCTGTGGAGCGCTGGTTCTGGCTGTGGTTGAGAGGTGAAGGTTGAGAGGAATGAGTTTCTTGGGAAGATGATTAGGAATGACGATGTGAAAGGCAGTTGATCTATCTGCAGGGGGAGGTGGGAGGGAAATGCTGATGCCGCTGTTACTTCGTAATTTCGTACAGCTGATGTACCCCACAAGCCTCGTGTGAGTGGCTGTAACAATGAATTTATTTAGACTCGCTTGTCGTATGACGTCTGTGAATTCAACAGTTCTGTGGGACGTCAGTATCCCTCTCACCAGACATGAGCGTCATTCGTCTCATGAGATGTATTTCAAATCTTTCCTCCTCCTGTATAAGCCCTGTATAACCGGTTCTTTCAGCCCGCTGAGTCCTTTTTGCCGTGTTCAAGCGCACCGAGTATGGTTCTTAAGGCTTCGTATCACATTGTTTTCGAGTCCATTGATTACCTGTGCACTTAGGCTGGAGCCAGTGCGGGTGACCTTATGTTTTAAGCCCAGTGTATCATTTTAGCCATTTTAACATATGCACCGTAATCAAGATTATAAACCCAGCATCAGCTCCGAGCACAAGCTGTCAGTACGTTGTCCAGTTAGTTTTGTGGACAGAACACCTGCATTTATTATGGGTTGTGGGAGTGTGTGTGAAACTTAGGGCTCTCTGAATCTAAGAACGGGTTGTTCTGTGTGTGTGTGTGTGTGTGTGTGTGTGTGTGTGTGTGTGTGGGGCCTTGGTACCTTCATGGCTCTGTTGGTTAAGGTATTGGTTGGTACTGGGTATTGTGTAGACCAGCTGATCGAGGCCTGGGGTGGAGTGCACCAAGGCTGTGGTTGGTCAGAGTTTTGGTATTCACAGCGAAGACTTCCCTGGTTGTAGGGTTCCGCCTGAAGTGTTTTCGAAGACCTCGCTGTTCTCCACTGGACCTCGTGATTCACGTGAGTTACGTGTACAGGAACTACCCTGCCTGGCGTTACCGTAACGGAGGAGTGACACCACCCTCCTACCCCCTGCCAGGGAACCCCAGCCTTGGTGTACGTGGAAGGTAACACTAAGAAGGGAACCATTACTGTGGCTGGCGTCAGTAGATGAGGAGGAGGAGGAGGTGGTGGCTGGCGGGGGTTGAGGGTCGGGGAAACACGACGGGTGGCGCACCTCACGGGTTGGGTCTCTAGTTGGGGGTCCTCTTGGTGTGGTGGGTGTGGTGGTGGTGTGTTGGTGGTGGTGGGGGATTACTGGATTACATTGTATGGCTACATAGATATAGTGAAGTGTATATACTCTCGATTTGTCTGTAAAATTAGAAAGTCACGTTTTCGTCTGTGCGGTTTACACAGATATTCGCTGGATCTGAGGTTTTGCCACTTTTTTTTCCACGAGACAACCTGGACCGAGGAGGTCAGGTCTGGAATATGATGCGCCCTCTGTGGTGACTGATCGTCTGTATGTTGCGAGTGGTGCATGTGGGTGCCAGCACGTGTTGGACATGAGCATCATTACCTGGTAGATCACCTTATCCACATACGCCAGTTGGCTCCTGACTCTTTCCCACCACAGTTTTGTCGTACCTCAGAGCCACATCGTCCTCCTTGCAGCAGCCCGTGAGGGTCCGAACCTCAAGCACAGATGCGGCAAGACCTGGAGACCAGCCAGTTGTAGAATTACACACTGTGTGTTAACTCTCCTGCTCTGCTGTCATGTCTCCATCTGTAATAAACGGAGGGGGTTTTTACGTGACCATTGGCGAGCAGCAGCTGCCGCTGATGATAACCCTCTCCCCATAAGGTCATCAGGTCTTCATGTTATCCTTTTCGCCGATGTACCCTCATGTCTAGGCCCCAAGATACACCAGTGTAAGTCAGCCTCGTAATAGCACCAGGTAGTGTGATGCTGTCGCCATCAGAACACTCGTAAGGCTTTGCTCGGGTAGCTGAACACACACACACACACACACACACACACACACACACACACACACACACACACTTGGAACACTTACACTGGTGAGCGAGCGAGTTGCCTAAAGTTAGTAAGTGTAGGCTCCCCGGCCGCCAGTGCCTGGGGTATGGAAGTAACATTGTCATCCCCAGATTGACACTAATGCACGTGAGTGTGTTCTCCTCCCGCGCCCGTGCAAGGTTTGCTCGCTCTGCCGTAAGCCACACGGTGCGTCATGTATCTGTCGTCGCCTCGGAGGCACCTGGTATGGATGATGGTAACATTCGTCACCGCTTTTACGACGGATTTAAAGGGTGTCCCTCGGGCCAGCTCGGGCCCACACCTGTCACCCTCCCGTGTCGACATATCAGACCCTCCTCCCGTTCGCTCTGTACTTGCCTTCGACTACCCAGCAGTGTCATGTGGCTTTTATGTCTGAGTATATAATTGGGACACCTTGTACACTGAGGTGAACCAAACCTGAAGGTATGAATAATGGACTGTGCAGTAGGAGGGCGTGTACAACGCGGGGGGTGCGGGGTCTGTTGTGTGGCTTACTGTAACACAGGCCTTTTATCCCCAGGCGTCATCGACCCGCACAGGCCCTTGACAGACCCCGTTGGTTTTATTCAAGTTGTTGGCAACTTCTGGTGCGACCGTGGGCATGCAAGAGGACGTTTATTGGGCGAGGGGAAAAAAAAAAGTGCTCTCCCAGGGTCGTGTGTTATTACTTCTACAGTGACCTACTTTGATATTTTCTTCCCAAGTATTTTGCTTCATGTTCAGTAACTTTTTATTACGTGAAAAGTTGGGAAGGTTTTTCAGATGATTAACAAACTGCAGATGTTTTGTCGGTGTCGGTACATGGTTGAGGTGGACTGTCGTGAGAGAGAGAGAGAGAGAGAGAGAGAGAGAGAGAGAGAGAGAGAGAGAGAGAGAGAGGGGGGTTTCAGAATACTGAGGAGCCTTGTGTGTGTGTGTGTGTGTGTGTGTGTGTGCGTGTGTGTGTGTGTGTGTGTGTGTGTGTGTGTGTGTGTGTGTGTGTGTGTGTTGTGTGTGATCATGTGACATCCACAGAGGTGCTGTGGTCTAGCACAGTGCTGTTTGGCCTTTCCCTTGCCACACCTCTGGCCCTGCTGGTGTGGTGTGACCAGCCCAGTGCCACTGGCCTTCCCTCGTCACACTCCCCCCGCCCTACCATCCCACTGTATCACTCATGTTGATCACCACGGCACGGGAACAAGTGTCCCCTGGTCGTGGCCATCCCGATTGAAGGATAAAAGAGTACAAGAAAAAGGATTGATGTCTGTTGTTGCTCCGTAGGTGTCTGTGGACGTGACTGTTAAAGGTAATGGTGTTGGAAGAGACGGACAGATGAAAGGTGCTTTGAGGTATTGCAGTGGTTAATCCTCGTGTGTCTGGTTACCACACACAATCGATGGAAAGCAGCAGCCAGGGCGCGTGCCACAGGTCCTCCCCCCTGCGCCCCCAGTCTCAGTGGCGGGAACACACGTAGACAGCTAACGAGAGCAGTGGCCGAGATGATTCCTGTAGAACAGGGAGAGGATAGCAAGTGTTTGCAGCAGCAGCAGCAACAACATCTCGATAGATGGAGAAGGACGGATGAAGACGGGTGATGCCAAATCGAGAATTGATAAGGTGGATGGCCTCTGATTCCACTGTGGTTGAGGGAGAGAAGTTGAGGGAAGAGCCAGCCGTTCCAGATATATGAGCCGCAGTACGCCATATTTGGGGCGAGTAAAAAGGACCCTCATAAATACAGAATAACTGCTCGCGAGAGAAAAATAATTGCATCACTACCAGCTTTTGGGAAACAGATCTTGTAATCAGTGTCTCTGTTATGACAGATATGGAGGTCTAATGAGTCTCTCTCATGACAGATGTGGAGATAACGTAGTAGCAGAAGTAGGGAGAGACGAGGTCAGAGCGCACAGACCTTTCTTTATTCATGCCGCTCTGACACAATGTCTTATTTACTTGGAATCATACAACAGGGAAACATAATGCTTATGTGCGCGCCAGCATGTAGTCATCCGGCTGGCCTCCTTAATGATTCAGTCCCATTCTCTGATTGGCTTGACAGATTGGCTGGTCCCACCCACTCGCCTTCTCGCTGACCACTCACGTATATATATATATATATATATATGTATGTATATAGAATAACATCATGTCCTAAGATCTCGTCTCGACTCGTGAAACCTGACCTGGTATTCGCTTAATCTTCCACTCGTCCTGCTTTCCCTCCCTGTACTTCTTTCTAATAACCCATGATACAACAACAACAGCAACACCTGGGTTTCTCTCTCTCTCTCTCTCTCTCTCTCTCTCTCTCTCTCTCTCTCTCTCTCTCTCTCTCTCTCTCTCTCTCTCTCTCTCTCCCTCCCCAGCTTTAATAGATTCTCTCGTTTTTGACGAGAACATTCGACGTTCTGTATGAGGTTCCTTAAGTTGCCTCTGTGTTCCGTATATTTTGTTTTTTTTTTCTGACCCAACTGTTGGTTCACTTGTGATACGCTCATGGACAACCGTTGCACGGGATCTTGTATATACGTTGCTCGCTTTGTTGCCGGTGTCGTCTCGTCCAATTTGCCAGGATCTTGTAATATTCCCAGTTATCTTGCCTGATGTTGCAGCATCGCTCATGCTCTAAACGTCTTTATAAGAGTGTGCATGCGACGCGTAGCTGTCGCGAGTTAGGCTCCGGTCAAGAACTCGTATCGCAATAATCGCTTCTTTAATCGTCTCCTTCATCTTTGGTCATTTGTCCTTTTTTTCTTCTTCTTGAATGAGACCTGGTGTCGAGACTTGTCAGGTCTGCTTTAACCCTTGTTTTTCCTCCAGCACTTCATTATCTCCAGATTTCGTGTTTGTTTCATGTGTGATTTCCAGGAAAGAGAGGAGGAGGTCATGGTTATGCGTAACATGTTTATGTTATTGCACGGGTTTTGGATTGTAATGTTCTGAAATGTTAACACTGGGGACATGAGATGTTTAAAAAGAAAAGTAGAAAGCAATTTCGGTGTTGTAGTGTCAGGTCTAACCAGGTTCTTGCTGTCCCCGTATGTAACCAGAGGTATTAAGACAAGGGGAGGTATGTCATCTGAATCATGGGCCTTTCTTTCCCACTTGTAGGTTGGAGAGTACGTAGAACATTTTGCAAGAAAGATACAGGAAAGGGTAGTGGGAGGAGGACTAGATACTAAATCATCCAGAGCAGAGTTGAGGGAGAATAAGGTGGCGAGAAGAATGGCTTTATCAGTGGGGGAGTTGTCTATAGATTGAACAGGTCGGGAGGGAGGAGGAAAGGTTAAGTTACGGATGTGTTTGGAGATGCTCTGGATAGGGAGTTCAAAGATTCATCTGTAGAAGTCAAATCATCACACTTGCCTTATCAGAGGTGTGCTGGATTCCATTGATGACCAGCCTTGCAAGGATTCCGAGTACATCTGACGACACAGGGACTCTCCGTGGAAGGGGAGTGTGTCATGTGCCAGTGTGAGACAAGCAACAGGGCAAGAGCGATCAACACACGATTAAGGAGGTAAAGATGTAGTAGAAAGGGTTTAGGACCCGACTCCCGCCGAGATAACCCGGGGAAGCAGTGCTGCTCTTGAGGAAAGTCACCTCAGTGAAAGCTGCACCAGAGTGACCACCAAGCTGTCGCTTAGTGCAGGAGATGGTGTTTCGAGAGGGCCATGGAGATAAGGTGTGGTCGCCCCGGTTGGAGTTGATGGAGGTAAGGTTATAGTCGGAGGATCCAGTGGTGCAGGAATGGTATATGTGGAGTGGGAGGGTTCATAGTGGGGGGGGGGGAAAGCTTAAACACGTAGGAAGAGTGGTCATTACGACCTTAAGCTTGTATTAGATGTTCAGTAACTTGTTCTAGATCGTTAAAGAGGAAAAAATGAAGGTCCTCGACCGGGATCATCCTGTGTAAAGGCCAACTTACCGTTGTGTTGTGCATAGCGATGCCATGGATAGAGGGTAGCCGCACGTGGATGTGAAGCGAGCAACGCCTCATGGCAAGAAGCCAGGCTGTTGAAGAGTTTACATTGTCGGAGGAACGAGAGGGAAATATGCAGAGAACATCGAAGCAGAGTTACAGAAGGTAAATAAATTGTAATCCAGATGGTTTCAAAGTTAGGAGACTCGGAATCCATGACATAAGCAATAGGTATTTTTGTCCTGCAGTAAGCACGCCCACACCACCACTGGAGCGAAAAAGGAGGTAGAGATTGTAATTGCAGGTTTGACAGTGTAGAGGAAAGACATTCTTGGACAGTTGGGTCTCAGAGAGAGGAAGCAGATGCAGGGTAGGTGTAAGATGGTGTTCAAAAGAGGGGAGGTTGAACTTCAGACCGCAGACGTTGCATCAGTGGATTGAGAAAGACCCAGGTGTATGACCAGTGTCGGGAAAGGTGGAGAAGGTCCCAGTCGCTTGCTGAAGGTCATGGGAGGCCCTGGGAAACCAACCGGACCTCCGCGACCGGTGGCGCCTTTCCGACCCGGCGCCGGAGGAGAAGATAGCAGCAGTATGTAAAAGCGAAGAACTTTTAGGATTAAGAGTGAAGGCTCGTGTGTTTTGCTTACTGTCAGGTGTGGTGTGTGAGACAGAGGGAGTGTATGTGTAAGGACAGAATGTCAGCAACCCATCTCTTGGGGGGGACGAGGCGACCAGCGTATTAGTGTTGGTTCGCCACTTCGGTGTCACTTGCCCTCCCGATACCCAGTCGGCAGTGCCTCCGTGGGTGGTAGTTACCTACAACTTCAGACCCGGTGATGTCATGGTCCAGCAAGTGGCTCCTCCCTGCCACACTCCCGCCACACACCACCCCTGCCAGGGAGGAACTCTTTTTTGTCCCGCTCATTCTCTCCTGCCTCTCGCTCCTGCCATTCTCTCTCTTTCTCTCTCGTCTGCCTCTCTCTCTCTCTCTCTCTCTCTCTCTCTCTCTCTCTCTCTCTCTCTCTCTCTCTCTCTCTCTCTCTCTCTCTCTCTCTCTCTCTCTCTCTCTCTCTCTCTCTCTCTCTCTCTCTCTCTCTCTCTCTCTCTCTCTCTCTCTGCTGCTCACACAAAATCTCTCTCTCTCTCTCTCTCTCTCTCTCTCTCTCTCTCTCTCTCTCTCTCTCTCTCTCTCTCTCTCTCTACTTATATTGCCACTGCCCTCATCCCATCTCTCCTTACTTCTCTCCATGTGTTGCCATTAACCTTTAGCTCCTATCACCCGTGTTGCACGACAGCCTCTTGCCCCCATGTTCCTCCACCATCCATGTTCTAATACCACCTCTGGTCCCCCACCACCCTTTCTTGAGGACCGCCTCTGGTTCCCCCACCACTCATGCTCCACCAGTACCTCTGTGGTGCCCCACAGTCACTCATGCTCAGCCACTTCATGTCCCTCCCCAGCACCCATGCACCGCCGGAACCATTCGGTCACCCACACCCCATCATTCCCCAGTGGTATATCTTCAGCAAGGCGAGTTCCTCTGGTGACATCATTTCTTGACACTAGGGACTTGGTTATCGAACAAGTGTTAAAAATTCACCATAGGTTTTGTTGATCTCGATCTAACGAGCTGCTGAAAGATAAGATTCGTCTGATTTCACTCATAGTTATAGATATAAACTCGCGGGCAAACGTTTAATCTCGAATGAGGCGAAGCGTCTTTTTCCCCCAGCAGGATTGTTAATATATGGAATGATTTATGAATTAGATTAGTTGGAAGTAGTAACAGATACGCTTAGGTAAGAGTAGTTAGAAGCAGTGAACATAGGTACGTTTAAGCATAGGATGGATATTTCGCCTCAAATCCACAACTGACATTACGTTCATAGGTCTTAGTCTTCGGAAAATCTGTAAGTCTTTCTAGTCTTTACCGCAGTAATCCATAAGTTCCTCCTCTCTCTCTCTCTCTTCTCTTCTCTTCTTCTTCTTCTTCTTCTTCTTCTTTTCTTCTTCTTCTTCTTCTTTTTTTCACTAAATGGAGTGAGAGTAAAAAACGGCAGGCCCCAGAATGTTTTATCCGAGGACGCCCAAAGAGGCGAATAATGTGATAGTGAAGTCCTTGGCTGCTCTTTCCAATCAGTCACCTTGCGACGGGAAATGTTCCAGAGGGATGGACATTTTTCCAGTGTAACACCGATATTCAGAGAGGGTAATAGATCACTCCCACGGAAAATTGTCGTCCGATTACCCTAACGTCTCTAGTTGTTAAACTGATGGAAACCCTCATCCGGGATAAGATTGTAAACCATGTAGAAAACCGCCACTTAATATACGATTCTCAGCGCGGATTTCGACGAAAATCCCCTAATGTTTGACAAATCTGCTTTTGATGTCTTGTATGTGAATACATCAACGAGAATGATGAAAATATGGCAGTTGATGCCATCGCTTAGATGATCAAAAATGCATTCGATAAGTCCCATATCCAAAAAGGAACTAACGGAAGTTAAGTCACATGGTATAGATGGGGGCTGTACCTCGATGGTTAGGATATTGGCTGAGTGGCCAATGTTTAGACGTGACAAGTGGTGTGCCGCAGGGAATCAGCCTGTGGACCTGTTCTCCTTCGAGTATAAGTTCTCGGGAAATTAGCCTCACTTGTCACTACAACTCACTGGTGTGGACGTCCCCATCTTGGGCTACTGTGTTCAGTTTGGTTCGCCCCAGTTTGAGGAAAGTCATAGATAAAGAGTAAAGAGGGTACAGAGGCGAGCTAACACGATGCTTCCTGGCCTGAATTAAAACCTGTTTAGCTGAGTGAAGAGAAGGTCATGAGTTATCTGAAACAAGTGTTAAAAATTCACCATAGGTTTTGTTGATCTCGATCTAACGAGCTGCTGAAAGATAAGATTCGTCTGATTTCACTCATAGTTATAGATATAAACTCGCGGGCAAACGTTTAATCTCGAATGAGGCGAAGCGTCTTTTTCCCCCAGCAGGATTGTTAATATATGGAATGATTTATGAATTAGATTAGTTGGAAGTAGTAACAGATACGCTTAGGTAAGAGTAGTTAGAAGCAGTGAACATAGGTACGTTTAAGCATAGGATGGATATTTCGCCTCAAATCCACAACTGACATTACGTTCATAGGTCTTAGTCTTCGGAAAATCTGTAAGTCTTTCTAGTCTTTACCGCAGTAATCCATAAGTTCCTCCTCTCTCTCTCTCTCTCACTCTCTCTCTCTCTCATCTCTCTCTCTCTCTCTATCTCTCTCTCTCTCTTCTCTTCTCTTCTTCTTCTTCTTTTTTTCACTAAATGGAGTGAGAGTAAATGAAACGGCAGTCCCCAGATAAGTTTTATCGAGACGCCCAAAGAGGCGAATAATGTGATAGTGAAGTCCTTGGCTGCTCTTTCCAATCAGTCACCTTGCGACGGGAAATGTTCCAGAGGGATGGACATTTTTCCAGTGTAACACCGATATTCAGAGAGGGTAATAGATCACTCCCACGGAAAATTGTCGTCCGATTACCCTAACGTCTCTAGTTGTTAAACTGATGGAAACCCTCATCCGGGATAAGATTGTAAACCATGTAGAAAACCGCCACTTAATATACGATTCTCAGCGCGGATTTCGACGAAAATCCCCTAATGTTTGACAAATCTGCTTTTGATGTCTTGTATGTGAATACATCAACGAGAATGATGAAAATATGGCAGTTGATGCCATCGCTTAGATGATCAAAAATGCATTCGATAAGTCCCATATCCAAAAAGGAACTAACGGAAGTTAAGTCACATGGTATAGATGGGGGCTGTACCTCGATGGTTAGGATATTGGCTGAGTGGCCAATGTTTAGACGTGACAAGTGGTGTGCCGCAGGGAATCAGCCTGTGGACCTGTTCTCCTTCGAGTATAAGTTCTCGGGAAATTAGCCTCACTTGTCACTACAACTCACTGGTGTGGACGTCCCCATCTTGGGCTACTGTGTTCAGTTTGGTTCGCCCCAGTTTGAGGAAAGTCATAGATAAAGAGTAAAGAGGGTACAGAGGCGAGCTAACACGATGCTTCCTGGCCTGAATTAAAACCTGTTTAGCTGAGTGAAGAGAAGGTCATGAGGTTATCTGAACAAGTGTTAAAAATTCACCATAGGGTTTTGTTGATCTCGATCTAACGAGCTGCTGAAAGATAAGATTCGTCTGATTTCACTCATAGTTATAGATATAAACTCGCGGGCAAACGTTTAATCTCGAATGAGGCGAAGCGTCTTTTTCCCCCAGCAGGATTGTTAATATATGGAATGATTTATGAATTAGATTAGTTGGAAGTAGTAACAGATACGCTTAGGTAAGAGTAGTTAGAAGCAGTGAACATAGGTACGTTTAAGCATAGGATGGATATTTCGCCTCAAATCCACAACTGACATTACGTTCATAGGTCTTAGTCTTCGGAAAATCTGTAAGTCTTTCTAGTCTTTACCGCAGTAATCCATAAGTTCCTCCTCTCTCTCTCTCTCTACTCTCTCTCTCTCTCTTCTCTTCTCTTCTTCTTCTTCTTTTCTTCTTCTTCTTCTTCTTCTTCTTCTTCTTCTTCTTCTTTTCTTCTTCTTCTTCTTCTTCTTCTTCTTCTTCTTCTTCTTCTTCTTCTTCTTCTTCTTCTTTCTTTTTTTCACTAAATGGAGTGAGAGTAAATGAAACGGCAGGCCCAGATAAGTTTTATCCGAGGACGCCCAAAGAGGCGAATAATGAGATAGTGAAGTCCTTGGCTGCTCTTTCCAATCAGTCACCTTGCGACGGGAAATGTTCCAGAGGGATGGACATTTTTCCAGTGTAACACCGATATTCAGAGAGGGTAATAGATCACTCCCACGGAAATTGTCGTCCGATTACCCTAACGTCTCTAGTTGTTAAACTGATGGAAACCATCATCCGGGATAAGATTGTAAACCATGTAGAAAACCGCCACTTAATATACGATTCTCAGCGCGGATTTCGACGAAATCCTAATGTTTGACAAATCTGCTTTTGATGTCTTGTGTGAAAACATCAACGAGAATGATGAAAATATGGCAGTTGATGCCATCCGCTTAGATGATCAAAAATGCATTCGATAAAGTCCCATATCCAAAAAGGAACTAACGGAAGTTAAGTCACATGGTATAGATGGGGGCTGTACCTCGATGGTTAGGATATTGGCTGAGTGGCCAATGTTTAGACGTGACAAGTGGTGTGCCGCAGGGAATCAGCCTGTGGACCTGTTCTCCTTCGAGTATAAGTTCTCGGGAAATTAGCCTCACTCTCTACAACTCACTGGTGTGGACGTCCCCATCTTGGCTACTGTGTTCAGTTTGGTTCGCCCCAGTTTGAGGAAAGTCATAGATAAAGAGTAAAGAGGGTACAGAGGCGAGCTAACACGATGCTTCCTGGCCTGAATTAAAACCTGTTTAGCTGAGTGAAGAGAAGGTCATGAGGTTATCTGAAACAAGTGTTAAAAATTCACCATAGGGTTTTGTTGATCTCGATCTAACGAGCTGCTGAAAGATAAGATTCGTCTGATTTCACTCATAGTTATAGATATAAACTCGCGGGCAAACGTTTAATCTCGAATGAGGCGAAGCGTCTTTTTCCCCCAGCAGGATTGTTAATATATGGAATGATTTATGAATTAGATTAGTTGGAAGTAGTAACAGATACGCTTAGGTAAGAGTAGTTAGAAGCAGTGAACATAGGTACGTTTAAGCATAGGATGGATATTTCGCCTCAAATCCACAACTGACATTACGTTCATAGGTCTTAGTCTTCGGAAAATCTGTAAGTCTTTCTAGTCTTTACCGCAGTAATCCATAAGTTCCTCCTCTCTCTCTCTCCCCCACTATCACAGACAGACAGACTCGTCAGGACCCAAATTATCTGTTTGCTGTTTTGAATTTCGTCATCATGTTCATCATCTTCCTCGTGTTCAGGTTCTCTTTTGTTCTTTCCAGTGCCTCATGTCGAACACGTCCCCCTTTTTCCGCCTCCTCGTGGTCATGTTCTGCACGTTCTGTGCTGTCCCTCCTCATGTCGAACACGTCCCCGTTCACCGCCTCCTCGTGTCATGCTCTGCACGTACTGTGCTGTCCCTCAACATGTCTAACACGTCCCCTTTACCGGCCCTCCGCACCCCCTCTGTGGTCATGCAGTGCATGCCTGGTCTCCTGTCCCTCTGCATGTCGTACATACACACCCCCCTGTACTGTCTTCCTTGATGTCCACGTCTCTGTTATTCCCGGGTCGTTGCCCCCCCCCCCCCTGCCCTGGTTGGTACCCGGTGTTCTGCATGTTCTCCCAGACCATGTGTCGTGCGGTGTTCTCTTTGTGGCCCTCCCTCCCCCCTCTCCCCCGCATGTTCCTCTTCCATTCGTTTCTGTTTTGCTTCAGGTCTAAAAATTTTTTTTTTATTATTCGGTCGCTTTGTTGATCTTGAATGTCATGGTCAGCGTGCTCTCAGGTGTCGGTGTTCATCATCATTGATGTTTACGTCTTTATCATCATTTCGATGTGCTTGCTTCCCGAGTTTTCCCATGATGTCGTGTTCTCTTGTGTTCATTATTTTTCTTCCTGTTGTTCTCGGTGTGCGTGTGTTGGCTTTGTCCCCCTGTAGGGTCCTTACTGTTGTGTTCGTAGCGTCGTGTGTGTGTGTGTGTGTGTGTGTGTGTGTGTGTGTGTGTGTGTGTGTGTGTGTGTTTGTTGTAGCCGTTGCTCTCGATGTTCATCCTTCCATAGAGCCGCGATGTGGTTGCTGTTCGTGTAACACTGTCTTGCCCTGTCGTGATGGCTTTAAAGGGTTGGTCATCCTTGAGGGTTTTGGGGCATAGTTCTGTGGTTGGAAAGGGGGGGGGGGGGTTGTGTTCCGTCATCACTGCGTGTTGTCCTGAGCGTTAAAGGGCCCGGTCGGAGGGCAGGCACGTCATTATTCAGTGGGGGATGATACCGTCGCGTTCCCGGATGGCGCTGTCGTGGACCTGCTTCCTCAATGGGGTCTTACCCAAGTGGTACAAGGGCTAAGATCCAGTGGTGTGTGGTTAAGTGGTTCTATCGTGTAGCCCTGCCTGTATGTATATACTGTACCCGCCTGTATGTATATACTGTACCCACCTGTGTGTATATACACTACCCACCTGTATGAGTATACTGTACGCGCCTGTATGTACTGTAACCACGTGTATGAACTGTACCTGCCTGTATGTACTGTACCTTCCTGTATGATCTGCACCTGCCTGTATGCACTGTACTCGTCTGTATGTACTGTACCCGACTGTACCCACCACGCCCCCAGTGGCGGAGGATGGGGGGTGGGTGGGATACTGCGTGTGCCTGTGGTGTCTGTCATACAACTCAACAAGGCGTTGCTCCCACATCATGGCTCGGTCCTCAGTGTTTCTCCGTCTTCCGTTGTGCGTCGTGTTGATGGTGTCATGGAATTAGAACTCACTTTCCCCCCTCCCCCTTTTCTACGTAGTTAGTTGTCCAGTGGACAGAACTCCCCTGATGAACGGGATCTCGTCTTATTGAAAGCGGGGCAAAGAGGGAGGGATCAAGGAGGGTAGGTTTTGGCATGGAGGACTTCGCCCATGTCTCTGTCGTCGACGCCACGGTGTCAAGGGTGGGTGTTCAGAGCGGCCCATGTATTGTCTCCCACGTCTTCATGATCCACATAGAATGAGGAGTTGTGGTCGAGAGTTATGTCCCGCGGCACAACCCGTGATGGTATGGTGTCAGGGTTGTTGATAATGGATGGTGGAAGACGTCAGGGTTGTTGATAATGGATGGTGGAAGACGTCAAAAGAAGAAGAATGGAAAAGAAATTAGTACGGTGTCTAAACCATGGTTTACGTCGAGGCTAGTTGGGTCTCATGTGTAACACTCCCGTCGGACCTTCATATACGTCTCTCTCTCTCTCTCTCTCTCTCTCTCTCTCTCTCTCTCTCTCTCTCTCTCTCTCTCTCTCTCTCTCTCTCTCTCTCTCTCTCTCTCCAGTGGGGGCAGCTGGAGTGTCCGTCGCACGGGACATCCGTAAGATCTTTCAACCGGTCTATCTAAGCATGTCATATACACAGCGCAGGAGCGCGCGCACGAGTTTATACTACTACTACCCCTTCTCCTTGAGGCGAGGCGAGGCGGGGGGGAAATAAGAACTCCTCCCCCCCCCCCCCCCAGAACGATACGATCCTTGGGGTATGATGAGCGTTGGTGACCTTCGTCCTTAAACCCTCGACGGTCAGGGGGGAAGGGGGCCCCCGGGACGTCACACGTCTATGTACTCCGGAGGGTCGAACTCTACCCATACAGGGGGGGGGGGGATAATGAACCATCAAGTGGAAGAAGAAGAAGAAGAAGAAGAGAGACACTAACATTACCTGGCCTTGAGTGAGGCTGCCCCACAAGCTGGCTATCAACGGGGAGGGAGGGAGAGACAACAGCAGCTCGCACTTCCTTCAGCGAACACCTTCCCTCGCCGAACACTCACTGAGATAAGGGGAGGGAACAGGTGACGTTAAGAAGCACTTGGGTACGGACGTCGTGGGTTGATTGGCGGTGATTTGTCGTACGTCGTGGTTAAGGGTTAATTGGTGGTGATTTGTCGTACGTCGTGGTTAAGGGTTAATTGGTGGTGATTTGTCGTACGTCGTGGTTAAGGGTTAATTGGTGGTGATTTGTCGTACATCGTGGTTAAGGGTTAATTGGCGGTGATTTGTCGTACGTCGTGGTTAAGGGTTAATTGGTGGTGATTTGTCGTACGTCGTGGTTAAGGGTTAATTGGTGGTGATTTGTCGTACGTCGTGGTTAAGGGTTAATTGGCGGTGATTTGTCGTACGTCGTGGTTAAGGGTTAATTGGTGGTGATTTGTCGTTCGGAATATGACCGTGTTCATATTCTCAGAACGGCGTTTTAATTCTTCTTTGTGTGTGTATGTGTGTGTTTTGTGTCTTTGTTTTATCTCTGGTGTCTTAGCTTTATCTCTGGTGTCTCAGCTTTATCTCTGGTGTCTCAGCTTTATCTCTGGTGCCTTAGCTTTATCTCTGGTGCCTTAGCTTTATCTCTGGTGCCTCAGCTTTATCTCTGGTGCCTTAGCTTTATCTCTGGTGCCTCAGCTTTATCTCTGGTGCCTTAGCTTTATCTCTGGTGCCTCAGCTTTATCTCTGGTGTCTTAGCTTTATCTCTGGTGCCTCAGCTTTATCTCTGGTGTCTTAGCTTTATCTCTGGTGCCTCAGCTTTATCTCTGGTGCCTTAGCTTTATCTCTGGTGCCTCAGCTTTATCTCTGGTGTCTTAGCTTTATCTCTGGTGCCTTAGCTTTATCTCTGGTGTCTCATCTTTATCTCTGGTGCCTTAGCTTTATCTCTGGTGTCTCATCTTTATCTCTGGTGTCTCATCTTTATCTCTGGTGTCTCATCTTTATCTCTGGTGTCTCATCTTTATCTCTGGTGCCTCAGCTTTATCTCTGGTGTCTTAGCTTTATCTCTGGTGCCTCAGCTTTATCTCTGGTGCCTTAGCTTTATCTCTGGTGTCTTAGCTTTATCTCTGGTGCCTCAGCTTTATCTCTGGTGCCTTAGCTTTATCTCTGGTGTCTCAGCTTTATCTCTGGTGCCTCAGCTTTATCTCTGGTGCCTCAGCTTTATCTCTGGTGTCTCAGCTTTATCTCTGGTGCCTCAGCTTTATCTCTGGTGCCTCAGCTTTATCTCTGGTGTCTTAGCTTCATCTCTGGTGTCTCATCTTTATCTCTGGTGTCTTAGCTTTATCTCTGTTTGCAAGACGTTGGGATACAATACAGACGTGAGGTAGTGAGTAACGACAGCGGGGGTGGAGCTGCTTCCCAGGCAGGCGTTGCTAGATACAGCAGAGGCGTACCCAAGCCTTGAGGTCGGCCAGCCATCTTGAATGGTGTGAACACAGTCAGCCAGAGACCACGAGGAACTGCTAGCCAGTAGGACTGGTGGTGGAAGGAACTGTTGGCCAGTAGGACTGGTGGTGGAAGGAACTGCTGGCCAGTAGGACTGGTGGTGGAAGGAACTGCTGGCCAGTAGGACTGGTGGTGGAAGGAACTGTTGGCCAGTAGGAGTGGTGGTGGAAGGAACTGTTGGCAAGCAGACCCATGGAAGAATGTCTTGGCCAGCAGACTCTGTGGGGGGATCTGAGGGTTGCTGGCTGCAAATGGGAACCGTTTAATTGATCAGGTGTTGGTCAGGTGCCAGGGAAGGGCTGAGGTGTTTGATAAAATCGTGATTCAAGATACATCGCTGTTGATGATCACTGTACGTACAATGCCCGTAATGTATTTACGTCATTTCTGGCAGTAATGGTAGCCTGACCACCATGATATCAACGCTCGCAAACGAGACGAGGTTGGGAAATAAGGCTAAACTCGCGGACGGGACTAAGTTGGGAAACAAGGTTACCACAGAACTTTGAAGTGTAAAGTTGCAAGCTGGCGTTGATGAATTGATGGATGGGCTCCAAGTAACATGGTAGTATTTATGAGTACAGAGTTGTGCACGCTGGTAATGAAGACGAAGAGGCTGGCTAGGGATTGAGTGAACTCCGTTGAACTAGAAAACGCGAAGAAGGAGAATGACTTGGGTGTTATAACATCTACCATGTACATACCACTGTCTGTTTCTTAGACTCCCAGTGCCAGGAGGGTCTTTTGCCATCCTCTCCCACACGGACCATGGGGCCCTGTTACCACTCTCCCCTGTGAACAACAGGTACCAGGGGTTACCTCGAGTGAACGTGTCTTGAGTGTGGCCGCTGAGTACCGCCACCCGGATCTTTGTACATTGAATGCGTGTACCTTAGGGGCATCACGGACGACTGTCTCGTGAATAATGTTTGTCCCAGCAGCTCCAGACTACCTTCCCGTGAATAATATTTAGTGTGGGGGAGACTGGAACCAGTGTCCCATGAATAACATATACCGTAGGGGCCAGGAACAATTGTCCCATGAATAATATGCGCCTGAGGAGGAGGAGGTGTAGTGTGGTGGGAGGACTGGAATCACTGTGTCGTGAATAACATTAAGTGCTTGGGGAAAGCCTGGGTGACATCTGTCCCGTGCATAACCAAGACGGGACAGCAGTTCCTCTAGGTAGTGTATAACACGGGAGATGATCGAGGCCGTTGTCCCTGTGAATAACAGCGGCCGTGGACGGCTTGGGGTCCCAGTCTCCTGTGAATATTAGAGGGAAGACCAGCAATGGTGTCACTCTTCCCAGCACTCGATGCCTCCCTCTCCCACCTGCGTTGCTAGTTTCTGTGCCTCTCTGCAAACACCACCGCACCGCATGCACAAGGCCGGACGAACTGCTGTGGTAGCTCGCAACTTCAGAGAGAGAGAGAGAGAGAGAGAGAGAGAGAGAGAGAGAGAGAGAGAGAGAGAGAGAGAGATCCGCTACGGGTCGCATCGATTCGGGGAAACACTCTGAATCACTGAGCCACACTGAAAGCTCCTCTATACCGTGTGTGCTATTTAGAGAGGAGACGAGAGAGAGAGAGAGAGAGAGAGAGAGAGAGAGAGAGAGAGAGAGAGAGAGAGAGAGAGAGAGAGAGAGAATCATAGCGTCAACATGGAAGAAATGGGTAAGACGTGAACGTCTAACGTGTGTTACGAAGGTCAGGCCTGGCTCGTGTGACAGACTGGGTGTAGAATGTGTATACCAACTCCATCGAAGACCAGAGATGCTCTGTAGGATATATTGAGAGGGGAAACCAGCATGCATGTCAGGGTAGCACGTGGAGTCATCCCACTTCTGGTAGATGTATGGTGAACCATTCCTCCAAGGTGTACCTGACCAGCCAGGTTGTAAGTGTTACAGGTGGAGAGCTGCGAGAACAGAGGGCCTGTTAGCACAGGCCCTCATCAGGGAAGCTGTGTGTGGCAGACTGAGCTACTGTGGCAGAGGACAATCCTCGGAGGTGGAGATGGGTCTCTGGTTGGCAGACCAGAGTGCAACGACGCACGTCCAGCCGGGTTCGATCCTCCGTTCCGTTAAGTAACATGCGTCATGGTTAAACCCCGGGACCAGTACACACTTACCATGAAGAGCCAGCATCCCGTGAAGAGCGTGGGGACCGCTGTGGAGGGGCTAGTGTCGAACCCGTGTCTCGTGAATAACCCGGGAGCGTGGAACCCGTGTGGCCATGGCGAAGCAAGCCCCGCGAGGGCCCAGGGACACCCCCCCCAGCTCCAGGTTTACCACGAGACGGGACGTGTCACTCCCCGAGCAAGAGCGAGTGTACTCGCGACGGTATTGTTCTCTAAGGACACACTCAGAACCAGGGCAGCACCTCACCCCCCAGCTACCTACATTATTATTATCATTATTATTATTATTATTATTATTATTATTATTATTATTATTATTATTATTATTTTTATTATTATTGCTATTATTATTATTATTATTATTATTATTATTATTATTATTATTATTATTATTATTCATTCATGTCTGTCAGGGGTTGTTATTTTTGGGGTATGACAGGCCTTCTGAGTGAGCCTGTGTTCTCATTGCGTGATGTTGTGTTGCGTGGTCTTTGTTGCCGCTTTGAGTCATGTCAGGGCACTGTGGTGTGACTGTGAGGTCATGTGTATGAGAGAGGGTCTTTCACACTGGATCTGCAGGAGGTTATGGGAGGTCATATCGGACGAAATTGAAGAGGGTTGGAGAAAGAAACACTCCCCGAGGGACTCCATTGTAGATCAACGTTAAAGGATTTTTGAGGGGTAGGAGAGAATGAATGCTAACCTCATATCTCCTGCGTATCTTAGGCAAATGATATACGATAGCGGGGTGGGGGTAAGGGAAGGGAGAAACCCAGATACCCTCTCCTTCATGTGCTTCAGTTCCTAAAAGCGGGAGCCGAAGAAGCCGAGCAAGGAATACTTGTCCTCCTCCTCGAAGGCACGTGTTAGGGTGTCTTAATGTGTGTGTGGGGTGTCACCAGGATCGGAAGGAGGGAGTGACATAGTACTTTTGATTGGATGAACTTAGGTGTCCTGGCAATTAGTGAAGCAAAGTTCAAGAGGGAGGGGGAAGAATAGTGTGGGTAGGTCCAAAGGATAATCTAGGATTTACGGAGGAAAGGAGGAAGGTGGCACTTCTGCAGGAGGAGGAGTTGTGGGAGTGTTAAATATTTGTAAGGAAGTGAGCCACGGAGTGATGTGGGTGAAACTGAGATGGAACACAAGAGGTAGATGACTGTCATAGCTTATGCACCTGGCAGTAAGAGGATCGAGGAGAAGAGGCGAGTGTTCAGGGAGGAGCTTACTGAGTGCATCAGCAATTTTGATTGATGCGAGGGATCGTGTACTAGTGGTGGGTAATGTGAATGTAAGAGTGGATGATGGTTGAGGATATGATGGGAGAAGGTTGGGGGGGACTTTAAGGTACCTGGTGTGATTGAAAATGGTAATTATCCTGCAAGGTTGTGTACTGAAAGAGAACAAGTGGAAAGGAATACCTGAAAAACAAATGCATTAATGCTAGGGTCAGTGGGAATGATTGGTTTATTTACTGATTCATAAGCATGCAAAGGAGAGGCTCTTGGATGTGAATGTGCTGACAGAGGCAGCTGGTTGGATGTTTGATTACTTGTAGTCGGAGGAGAGTATGAACACTTGTAGTGGCTTCGGGAAGGGAGTAAGTGACGGGTGAGAAGATGGTGGTGAATGTGAGTGAGCTTGGAAAAGAGGCTTGTGTGCCAAGATATTGGGTGAAGGATGACAAATGATAAGAGCAAATGAAACTAGGGAAGTGGTTACGGAACAGAAGGTTCGATACATAGGCTGAAGGATGCAGGATGAGGAAGGTGGGATATGAACGTATGGGGAAGGATAGTTAGTGGTGGAATGGGAAAGTTTAGCTGTTAAGGAAAGAGAAATGAAAGGTACATGTGCAGGGAAGGGGTACGAGTGATTGGCTTTACAAACGGAAATGCCTGAGGGTCAAGAAAAAGGTGCAGGGGCTGAAAAAGAGGGCAAATGAGAGATGGTTTGATATATTATTGCCATACTTCAGGGAGAATATGAAAAAAGATTTGGAAGAAGATGAATAGTGTGAGGAGAACAGGAGAATAATTGAAGGGAACATATGGGAATGTGTTAACGCGCAAAGAAGAGGTGAAGAGGAGATGAAGTGAGTCTTTTGAAGGAGTGTTGAATGTGTTTGATGGTAGGGAGGTATGCCGAGCGATAGAGTGGTTGCGAATGGTTGAGTGAGAAGAAAAAGGGGTGATGAAAACTTGGGAGTGAGCTGAAGTGTGGCATGGCGACCGAAGTGGATAGGATTGCAGATCAGTTTTTCAAGAAAGGGAGTGAGAGTGTTAGTGCTTGGTTTTGTGAGGAATTTCTTAGTGTATGTATGTTCAAGATGAAATGCTCGAGGACTTGGGGGAATACTTGTACAATGCCACATAAAGGCGAGGGGGGTGGTGGGGGCAAATGTGAGAACGATCGGTTTACATAGGTACAAGTCTAGTTGAGTATACTTGGTCAGATATGTGGGAGAGTTGTGATTGAAAGTGCGGTGGCATGCACAGAGCATAACCCTTCGGGGAGAGTGAGAGAGAAAAAATGAGACTTGTAAACTGGTAAAGGATGTGTGGATCAGGATTTTACTTTGAAGTATTTGAGCGAGGAATACTTAGGGAAAGAGGGGTATTTTTGTGTGGTGTTTATGGACGTATGGAAAACATATGATAGAGTTTGATAGAGATGGTTCGTGGAAGAAGGTACGGGTATATAGTGTGGTAGGAAATCTTCGACAAGCCGTAGGGAGTTTCAGTAGAGAAGTTAAGGCAAGTTTTCAAGTAGAAAGGGAGGAAGATGAGTGGATCCAGATGGAGGAGGATCTTTGTCAACGGTGTATGATGTCACCATGGTTGTTGGATCTGTTGAGAGAGATGAATGCAAGGGTCTTGGAGATAGATAGATAGATAGATAGAGAGAGAGAGAGAGAGAGAGAGAGAGAGAGAGAGAGAGAGAGAGAGAGAGAGAGAGAGAGAGAGAGAGAGAGCGGATCTGCAGTTTGTTTGGGGTTAGGGGCTTGGGAGGTGAGCCAGTTGCTGATTGCAAATGACACGACTCAGATAGCAGACTTGACTGAGAGGTTGCAGATGGTGGTGTCTGAGTTTGGCAGTGTGAAAAAAAAAAAAAAATGCGAGTTGATGCGTCTTTATGTAAGTTAAGGCCGGGGCCTTGATGTGGACTTTTGTCCTTGTCTGGAGCCGCCAACTTAAAAAAGGAAGATTAGGTTATGTTATGTGGTTTAATAGGGTAGAGAGACAGATTCGTTTGCCTGCGAGGACCCTACGAGTGAAATGTCTTAGATACCTGGGAGTGGACATAGCAGCGGATGGAACACCGGGAGCTGAAGTGAACCATAGGGTGGGTGAGGGGCTGCATAAAGGAGCGTGAGGACGAGAATGGGTATGTTGGATGGTATAGTAGTCCCGACGGTGTTATATTTATGCGAGTCATGAGCCTTGAAAAAAAAATTGTATTGGAAATGAGATTCATGAGGGCAGTATGTAGAGTGAGGAGGATTTATGAGGGCAGTATGTAGAGTGAGGAGGGTTCATGAGGGTAGTTTGCAGAGTGAGGAGGGTTCATGAGGGCAGTATGTAGAGTGAGGAGGGTTCATTAGGGCAGTATGTAGAGTGAGGAGAGTTCATGAGGGCAGTATGTAGAGTGAGGAGGGTTCATGAGGGCAGTATGCAGAGTGAGGAGGGTTCATTAGGGCAGTATGTAGAGTGAGGAGGGTTCATGAGGGCAGTATGTAGAGTGAGGAGGGTTCATGAGGGCAGTATGTAGAGTGAGGAGGGTTCATGAGGGCAGTATGTAGAGTGAGGAGGGTTCATGAGGTCAGTATGTAGAGGGAGGAGAGTTCATGAGGGCAGTATGTAGAGTGAGGAGGGTTCATGAGGGCAGTTTGCAGAGTGAGGAGGGTTCATGAGGGTAGTATGTAGAGTGAGGAGGGTTCATGAGGGCAGTATGTAGAGTGAGGAGGGTTCATGAGGGCAGTTTGCAGGGTGAGGAGGGTTCATGAGGGCAGTATGTAGAGTGAGGAGGGTTCATTAGGGCAGTATGTAGAGTGAGGAGGGTTCATGATGGCAGTATGTAGAGTGAGGAGGGTTCATGAGGGCAGTATGTAGAGTGAGGAGGGTTCATGAGGGCAGTTTGCAGAGTGAGGAGGGTTCATGAGGGCAGTATGTAGAGTGAGGAGGGTTTATGAGGGCAGTATGTAGAGTGAGGAGGGTTCATGAGGGCAGTATGTAGAGTGAGGAGGGTTCATGAGGGCAGTATGTAGAGTGAGGAGGGTTCATGAGGGCAGTATGTAGAGTGAGGAGGGTTCATGAGGGCAGTATGTAGAGTGAGGAGGGTTCATGAGGGCAGTATGTAGAGTGAGGAGGGTTCATGAGGGCAGTATGTAGAGTGAGGAGGGTTCATTAGGGCAGTATGTAGAGTGAGGAGAGTTCATGAGGGCAGTATGTAGAGTGAGGAGGGTTCATGAGGGCAGTATGTAGAGTGAGGAGGGTTCATGAGGGCAGTATGTAGAGTGAGGAGGGTCCATGAGGGCAGTATGTAGAGTGAGGAGGGTTCATGAGGGCAGTTTGCAGAGTGAGGAGGGTTCGTGAGGGCAGTATGCAGAGTGAGGAGGGTTCATGAGGGCAGTTTGCAGAGTGAGGAGGGTTCGTGAGGGCAGTATGCAGAGTGAGGAGGGTTCATTAGGGCAGTATGTAGAGTGAGGAAGGTTGATCGAGTAGAGAATTATATAGTACTAGGAAGGTATGTTAGTAAACGGATAGTGTTTGAGAGTTGAGCGGTGTGTGCTGAAATGTTTTGAACGTACGGAAAGGATGAGTGAGGAGAGACATGGGGGATGAATGTGTCAAAAGTGGAAGGAATAAGGAAGAGGGGGAGACTGAGAACGAGATAGAACGATGAGGTAAAAGATCCCTCGAGTTATAGGGGGGACCTAAATATGCAGGAGAATGTGAGGTCTTCATGGGATAGATAGAATAGGAGCAGTGTGGTATACAGGGAGCGACGTATTCACTGGCTGAACCTCGGCACATGAAGCCACGGAAAGGACTGTTGGGCTTGGCTTTGGATAGGGGCCCCAGTTTTGACGTATTGCACATGACAGCTAGAGCGTGGATATGAACGAATGAGGCCGTTCGTCGTCTGTTTCTGGCGCTCCTTCGCCATTGCGGGGAACTACGAACACGCACGAGAAAGAAACATTGGGGAGGAGCCGTGTTGGGATTGGCTACTGTGTATGTTAGTGTCTCACGTGGCATCTAACTTGGTGTCCGTGTTCCTCTCCGTCCTACAGCTGTTCCCGTGTCGTGCAACGTTTGTTTCCGTGTCGCACAGCTGTTCCCGTGTCGTGCAACGTTTGTTTCCGTGTCGCACAGCTGTTTCCGTGTCGTACAACGTTTGTTCCCGTGTCGTACAACGTTTGTTCCCGTGTCGCACAGCTGTTTCCGTGTCGTACAACGTTTGTTCCCGTGTCGCACAGCTGTTTCCGTGTCGTACAACGTTTGTTCCCGTGTCGCACAGCTGTTTCCGTGTCGTACAACGTCTGTTCCCGTGTCGCACAGCTGTTCCCGTGTCGTGCAACGTCTGTTCCCGTGTCGCACAGCTGTTCCGTGTCACCTAGCAACTGTTTCTCTGTCGTCCATGTCGTCCGGCAGCAGTTGTCGTGTCGTACGGTAGCGGTTGCCGTGTCGTCCGGCAGCGGTTGCCGTGTCGTCCGGTGGCGGTTGCCGTGTCGTCCGGTAGCGGTTGCCGTGTCGTCCGGCAGCGGTTGCCGTGTCGTCCGGTAGCGGTTGCCGTGTCGTCCGGTACCGGTTGCCGTGTCGTCCGTGTGGTGGAGCAGTTACGGCGCCGTCCGTGTGTCCGGACAGTTTGCGTGCGCGTCGTTTTATTATTGTTTCAGTGTTTGGGGTGGGGGAAGTGTTTAAGTACCTGCTTTACGACATCGTTAGAGGCTGAGTCAGTATTTGTGTTGTGCTTTATGTGGCCTTATTTACTCGTGGATATATATATATATATATATATATATATATATATATATATATATATATATATATATATATATATATATATATATATATATATAAATATATATAAATATATATATATATATATATATATATATATATATATATATATATATATATATATATATATATATATATATATATACCACCACTGCTACCCGCCTCTCTCTCTCTCTCTCTCTCTCTCTCTCTCTCTCTCTCTCTCTCTCTCTCTCTCTCTCTCTCTCTCTCTGACTCTCGGCTATGGCGGAGTGGCGCGGAAGTGAAGTATAACAAGAAGTTGTTACAACATGTTGTGAGACTAGTTAATAAGCGCGGGGGAGTGAGGGAGGGAGTGAGGGAGGGAGGGAGAGGCCTTTATTAGAATTTGAGGCCGGGTGGTAGCTGGAGAGGGGAGGGGGGGGGGGGAGGCATCGCTCACTGTGACCTCGTATTGGAAGGTTGGGCTTTGTAGGTGTTCCCAAGCTGGGACTGAGTCACAGGTGTTCCCAAGCTGGGACTGAGTCACAGGTGTTCCCAAGCTGGGACTGAGTCACAGGTGCTCCCAAGCTGGGACTGAGTCACAGGTGTTCCCAAACTGGGACTGAGTCACCGGTGTTCCCAAGCTGGGACTGAGTCACAGGTGTTCCCAAGCTGGGACTGAGTCACAGGTGTTCCCAAACTGGGACTGAGTCACAGGTGTTCCCAAGCTGGGACTGAGTCACAGGTGTTCCCAAGCTGGGACTGAGTCACAGGTGTTCCCAAGCTGGGACTGAGTCACAGGTGTTCCCAAGCTGGGACTGAGTCACAGGTGTTCCCAAGCTGGGACTGAGTCACAGGTGTTCCCAAACTGGGACTGAGTCACAGGTGTTCCCAAACTGGGACTGAGTCACAGGTGTTCCCAAGCTGGGACTGAGTCACAGGTGTTCCCAAGCTGGGACTGAGTCACAGGTGCTCCCAAGCTGGGACTGAGTCACAGGTGTTCCCAAATTGGGACTGAGTCACCGGTGCTCCCAAGCTGGGACTGAGTCACAGGTGTTCCCAAACTGGGACTGAGTCACAGGTGTTCCCAAGCTGGGACTGAGTCACCGGTGCTCCCAAGCTGGGACTGAGTCACAGGTGCTCCCAAACTGGGACTGAGTCACAGGTGTTCCCAAACTGGGACTGAGTCACCGGTGCTCCCAAGCTGGGACTGAGTCACCGGTGCTCCCAAACTGGGACTGAGTCAACGGTGCTCCCAAACTGGGACTGAGTCAAACATAATAGGTTTTTATAGTCTGGTCGGATCACGTTTAGAACACAAGTGTATACTCCTTGTCAGTTCGCAGGTTCGTGAGTCATTAAAGTGGTTGTTAGCGCCCGCGTCGTGTTGTGGATGACCACGGAGGTGGTTGGGGTGGGGTTGGGTGGGTGTAGAGGTGGTAAACGAGCGCTCGTTAACCCCTGCCGCTCCCGAGCTTTCTCGTAGGTATTGAAACCCTCAGATCTGACACGAGGGCACGACCGTAAGGGTATGATGGCCTAGTCTTTAACACGACCCTTGAACACGACTGTACGATCGCAGACGGGAAGGGACGACCCTTGGAACACGACGACGGTACGATCCGTGTGTATGATGGCGTGAACTTTGGCCTATACCTTAAGCCAGGGATGTGCCGTCCTGCTCTGAAGTGGTAAGATACTGTAACACAAACTTCGACTCTGACAACCTGTGTCTGGGTCACCTTCCATCGAGCTCCCTGGAATGTATGGTTGCGACGTTACGTAATTACCCCAAGCCCATTCTGGTGGAGGTGCGTGCCAGGGTCCGCCTGGAGTGGACTGGAAACCGCTGGAAACACTTGCGATCGGTTATCTGGAGCCCGGACCGGACGGACTGGATGTTTACCATCCTCTGTCAACGTATGGGAAAGTCCTGGAAGGGCTGGCTAGCCTCAGTCGCCATCGCCTCGCTGGGTAGAAGGAACGGAAGAACGCGAAACAACACGAGTAAATCCAGGAGTTTTTTTTCCTGGAATACGCTAGGAGGAAAGTGTGTGAACATTTCCAGGGTCCCCCTGGAAATGTTCAACACATTACGCGATGGAATTTAAAAAAAAAAAAAAGAAAAGATATTATGGAAGACCCAGTTGGGGAAAGGTAGGGGGGCATGGTGCAAGCAACAGATGTCTGGCGTGTGTTTCTGAGTAGCCAGGTGATGGAGGGCTTGGGGGAGCCTACAGATGGGCCTGGGCGTCAAACAGCCTGACTGATCAAAGAAGCTGTCGTTCCACAACTCTTGGTCGCCGGGGGGTCCGAGACGAGCCTCCGGACTTAGAGCGTGAGGCAGGCGCCTCAGATGGTGGAGGTGGTTTATGTGTGGTTATGTGGAGGATGTGAGGGGCGAGGGGGGTGGAATGGTTCCCCGGTGGGCGTTCTGAATTTTCTCGCCTCGTGTGTAGGCCTACCGTGAGGAGCCAGGTTCCCCTCAGCCTCAGCTATAGGCCTACTGTGAGGAGCCAGGTTCCCCTCAGCCTCAGCTATAGGCCTACTGTGAGGAGCCAAGTCCCCTCAGCCTCAGCTATAGGCCTACTGTGAGGAGCTGTCCCCTCAGCCTCAGCTATAGGCCTACTGTGAGGAGCCAGGTTCCCCTCAGCCTCAGCTATAGGCCTACTGTAAGGAGCTAAGTCCCCTCAGCCTCAGCTATAGGCCTACCGTGAGGAGCCAGGTTCCCCTCAGCCTCAGCTATAGGCCTACTGTGAGGAGCCAGGTTCCCCTCAGCCTCAGCTATAGGCCTACTGTGAGGAGCTAAGTCCCCTCACCCTCAGCTATAGGCCTACTGTGAGGAGCTAAGTCCCCTCAGCCTCAGCTATAGGCCTACCGTGAGGAGCTAAGTCCCCTCAGCCTCAGCTATAGGCCTACTGTGAGGAGCCAAGTCCCCTCAGCCTCAGCTATAGGCCTACCGTGAGGAGCCAGGTTCCCTCAGCCTCAGCTATAGGCCTACTGTGAGGACCAGGTTCTCCTCAGCCTCAGCTATAGGCCTACTGTGAGGAGCCATGTCCCCCTCAGTCTCAGCTATAGGCCTACGGTGAGGAGCCAGGTTCCCCTCAGCCTCAGCTATAGGCCTGCCGTGAGGAGCCAAGTCCCCTCAGCCTCAGCTATAGGCCTACTGTGAGGAGCTAAGTCCCCTCAGCCTCAGCTATAGGCCTACTGTGAGGAGCTAAGTCCCCTCAGCCTCAGCTATAGGCCTACTGTGAGGAGCTAAGTCCCCTCAGCCTCAGCTATAGGCCTACTGTGAGGAGCTAAGTCCCCTCAGCCTCAGCTATAGGCCTACTGTGAGGAGCTAAGTCCCCTCACCCTCAGCTATAGGCCTACCGTGAGGAGCCAGGTTCCCCTCACCCTCAGCTATAGGCCTACCGTGAGGAGCTAAGTCCCCTCAGCCTCAGCTATAGGCCTACTGTGAAGAGCTAAGTCCCCTCACCCTCAGCTATATAGGTCAAGAGAAACTATTAGTCCTTTTTACTCATCTGTTATTATATACCTTAAGCCTTAACCAAGTATCCGGCTCTGGTAATTAACATTAGAATGACTCACTCTATTTGATTAGCGAGTTATTAATCGTGTGATTATAATGAGTTGGGAATGTGTCTTGGATTGACTGGTTCGGTGGTAGCCAGCGATGTTATCGTCTGTGTGTGTGTGTGTGGGTCAGTTTGTGTACCGCGCGCCATCATCATCTCATTAATCACACCGTGCAGTCTTCCCCTCCCCCAGGACCTTACTTCCATTCCCCAGCACCACCATTCCTAGCCGACCCCCAGCACCACCATTCCTAGCCGACCCCCAGCACCACCATTCCCAGCCGCCCCTCTCCCAGCACCACCATTCCTAGCCGACCCCCAGCACCACCATTCCCATTTTCCCTCCCACCACCACCACCACCACCCATTTTCCCCCCATCCCCATCACCGCCACCGGCGGCCATTTCTCGGAAGTGAGCGCGTCGTGTCTCCCTCCCCAGCATCATGACGTCACCATCACCACCATCACAGGGGAGCCTCTCAGCCGTCATCCCCCTTCCCTTCCCCCTAACCCCAACTCCCCAACACCCACCCCACACCAGCCTCCCCTCCTGCCTCCCCTCCCGAGGTGCACCCCTCACCCCAACTCCCCAACACCCACCCCACACCAGCCTCCCCTCCCGAGGTGCACCTCCAGCCGACCCTCCAGGATCGTCGGTCGTCCTCTGCCTCCCCTCACAACCGCTCTACCCCCAGACACACACCTCACCCCCCAGACACACACCTCACCCCCCAGCCACACACCTCACCCCCCAGCCACACACCTCACCCCCCAGACACACACCTCACCCCTCCCCAGACATACACCTCATCCCCCAGACACACACCTCACCCCCCCAGACACACACACCTCACCCCCCAGACACACACCTCACCCCCCCAGACACACACCTCACCCCCCCAGACACACACCTCACCCCCAGACACACACCTCACCCCCAGACACACACCTCACCCTCAGACACACACCTCACCCCTAGACACACAACCTCACCCCCCCCAGACACACACCTCACCCCCCGACACACACCTCACCCCCCAGACACACAACCTAACCCCTCCAGACACACAACCCCCCTCCAGACACAAACCTCACCCCCCCAGACACACACCTCACCCCCAGGACACACACCTCACCCCCCCAGACACACACCTCACCCCCCCAGACACACACCTCACCCCCCAGACACACACCTCATCCCCCAGACACACACCTCACCCCCCAGACACACACCTCACCCCCCAGACACACACCTCACCCCCCAGACACACACCTCACCCCCCCAGACACACACCACACCCCCTTTTCTATAAGCCCCCCAGGTTTATCTTTTTTCCACCACAAAAATTTTTCAACATCGTAAAAAAATTCATTTCACCACCGTAGATATTTCTCACAGCCACAAATATTTCTCACCGCCCCATATGTATTTCTCACCGCGCCGTATGTATTTCTCACCACCATCTGTATATTTCTCCTTACTAAGAATGTGTCTCAGCCCCGTGAATGTGTCTCAGCACCACTTGTATTTCTCAGCTCCTCCCCTACAAGTGTGTCTCAGCAGCACGACCAGCAGTGTATCTCTCTCATCACCAGCAGCAGGACAAGTCAGGAGCCCCGGGCCCTGGTGTGGGTGGACAGGACCCACACCCACACCCACACCCACACCCACACCCGCACCCACGTATACCCCCACACATTGAGCGCCAGGCCTGGTGCTTGTGATTGTGGTGGTGATGATGGTAATAGAAGTGGTTCTGGTGATAGTGGTGGTGGTGGTGGTAGAAGTGGTTCAGGTGATAGTGGTGGTGGTGGTGGTAATAGAAGTGGTTCTGGTGATAGTGGTGGTGGTGATGGTGATAGAAATGGTTCAGGTGATGGTGATAGTGGTGGTGGTGATGGTGATAGTGGTGGTGTTGCTGCGCGTCCAGCCATCATCCCTGGTTCCATGCGTCAGGAGCCGGCAGCCTCCACCACCACCATCACCACCATCACCACCACCCCAGCCACTATGGCCATCACTTCCGTCACATCCACCACCATCACCAGTACCGCATCCACCACCATCCTCGCAACCATTATTACCACAACCACCATCGCAGCCTCTTTCATTACTGCCACCACCATGGCAACCTCTACCACTACTACCACCACCATGACAACCTCTACCACCACTACTACCACCATAACCTCTACCACTACTACTTCCACCACCATGACAACCTCTACCACCACTACTACCATCACCATGACAACCTCTACCACTACTACCACCACCATGGCAACTTCTACCACTACTACCACCACCATGGCAACCTCTACCACTACTACCACCATCATGACAACCTCTACCACCACTACTACCACCACCCTGGCAACCTCTACCACTACTACCACCATCATGACAACCACCATGACAACCTCTACCACCACTACTACCATCACCATGACAACCTCTACCACTACTACCACCACCATGGCAACTTCTACCACTACTACCACCACCATGGCAACCTCTACCACTACTACCACCATCATGACAACCTCTACCACTACTACCACCATCATGACAACCTATACCACCACTACTACCACCACCCTGGCAACCTCTACCACTACTACCACCATCATGACAACCTCTACCACCACTACTACCACCATAACCTCTACCACTACTACTACCACCCCCCTGGCAACCTCTACCACTACTACCACCATCATGACAACCTCTACCACCACTACTACCACCACCCTGGCAACCTCTACCACTACTACCACCATCATGGCAACCTCTACCACTACTACTACCACCATCATGGCAACCTCTACCACCACTACTACCACCACCCTGACAACCTCTACCACCACTACTACCACCATCATGGCAACCTCTACCACCACTACTACCACCATCATGGCAACCTCTACCACCACTACTACCACCATCATGGCAACCTCTACCACCACTACTACCACCACCCTGGCAACCTCTACCACCACTACTACCACCATCATGGCAACCTCTACCACTACTACTACCACCATCATGACAACCTCTACCACCACTACTACCACCACCCTGGCAACCTCTACCACTACTACCACCACCCTGGCAACCTCTACCACCACTACTACCACCATCATGGCAACCTCTACCACCACTACTACCACCATCATGGCAAACTCTACCACCACTACTACCACCACCCTGGCAACCTCTACCACCACTACTACCACCATCATGGCAACCTCTACCACCACTACTACCACCATCATGGCAACCTCTACCACCACTACTACCACCATCATGGCAACCTCTACCACCACTACTACCACCATCATGGCAACCTCTACCACCACTACTACCACCACCCTGGCAACCTCTACCACCACTACTACCACCATCATGGCAACCTCTACCACCACTACTACCACCATCATGGCAACCTCTACCACCACTACTACCACCATCATGGCAACCTCTACCACCACTACTACCACCATCATGGCAACCTCTACCACCACTACTACCACCACCCTGGCAACCTCTACCACCACTACTACCACCACCATGGCAACCTCTACCACTACTACCACCACCATGACAACCTCTACCACTACTACCACCACCATGGCAACCTCTACCACTACTACCACCATCATGGCAGCCTCTACCACCACTACTACCACCACCCTGGCAGCCTCTATCAGGAGCAGGAGGAGCGGTCGTTGCCACTCTCAACTGGTGGTCGAGCTCGGAGTGAAATTCATAATTGATGCTGAGAGCCGGAGAGTTGGCTGCTGCTGGTGGTGGTGGTGGGTGTTGGGGGATGATGGTGGTGGTGGGGATAGTGGTGGTGGTGGTGGTGGTGGTGAGGATGATGGTGGTGTTGGGAATGATGGTGGTGGTGGAGACGATGGGGGTGTGGATGGTGAGGGGGTGATGGTGGAATGATGGTGGTGATGGTGGGTGTGGTTGATCATGGTGGTGATGGTTGCAGTGATGGTGATTGTAGTAGTAGTAGTAGTAGTAGTAGTAGTAGTAGTAGTAGTGAAGATATTCACTACCAGTATTGTGAGTGGTGTTGTCTCTGTTGCTGTGCTCCTGCCGTTGGTGCTTCTGTTGTGGCTGTTGCTGCTTCCTGCTGTCGGGTTTTTACTGTTGCGTCTGTTTGCTCCTCCTGCCGTTGGTGTAACTCCCCAAGTTGCTGTCTGTTGCCGTTGCTTCTTCGTGTTGCCAGTCCTACCGTTGTTTTGACGTTAGTGTGACTGTTGTTGCTGCCACCGTTAGTGCTCCTGTTTACCATGTTGATGATCTCAGTCTTTGTCATGTTATCACAGTTGCCAGTGGCACGTACGTACGTACGTACGTACTGACCTTGCCTAGGTGGTTGCTTCTCCTGTTCCTCTGTTGGTCCGTATTTCGTCTTGCTTCTACGTTTTTCTGTTGGTCCGTATTTCGTCTTGCTTCTACGTTTTTCTGTTGGTCCGTATTTCGTCTTGCTTCTCCTGTTCCTCTGTTGGTCCGTATTTCGCCTTGCTTCTGTTCCTCTGTTGGTCCGCATTTCGTCTGCTGCTCGTGGTGTTTCTTGCTGGAGGCGGCGGCGGTGGTGTGGTGGTGCCGTATTGCGACAGCTGATGTGGTCGCGAGGTGGGCCGGGCCTCGACCTCCTCCTGCTTGAGTCATGCCTGTGTTCAGTCTGTTTCCCAGTGGGTCTGTCGGCGTCTGCATTTTCCCCTTGCTTTCTATGCACGTATGCCCGCCAGCCACACCTCCTGCAAGGTATCGTGGCACTGAGCCCCCTCACACTGACCCCCATGTAGCACCTCCGCTCCCCAGTGTTTTCCTCGGTGTTCTCCCTCAGCACCCACCTTTCTGATACTCTTAGGCTTATCGGGATTTCTCAACACCCGCCCTCTACATCCACCCTCAGCACCCGCCCTCTACACCCACCCTCAACACCCGCCCTCTACACCCACCCTCAGCACCCGCCTTTTACAGTCCACTGTTCCTTCAGCAGTACAGTCATGACCACGGGAGCTTGCTGTCCTCATTACCGTCGACCACCTTCCTGTGTCCACAGTAACGAACGTGTGGCGTTTGGACGGGAGGAGGGAGGAGAAGCTTCCGACTGGCCAAGACATGACGAGCCGGGTACCACAAGGCACAGTCCTGGGTCCCCTGCCCTCTATTATTCATATCGCTAATCAGGAGGCAAGACTCGCTCGTCTAGAATGTCCCAGATTCGATCATGATGAGACGCTAGGGAATACAGACCAGTGGAAAAGAAGACCGGTGAATGTGATTTCGACAGGATGACGCACTTGTCGGCGGACATGACGGGTGGACTCCCGTGTAGACCTACGCAAAGTAAAGCACCTTGGCGATGTAGATATGAGTGAGGAAGGTAGAGTCGTCGGCGAGGCGTGATTAGAAGTACAAAAAAGAAGACAGAAACCCACCTCTAGGGATAACATGCATGGCCCAAAAAATTGCGCAAATCAATGCCGAGTTGGTTTTGATAGAGCAAGCACAGACTAACGAGATTTCATAGTTCGTTATATCTCAGCCGTGAAACGTAAAGACGTAACACATCACAGCGCCCTTAAACAGACCTCGTGTAGACTATGCTGTGTAGTTCTGGTCACCAGATTTCATCAAAAGACGGATGAAAATTAGAACGAATACAAACAAGGCGTGGAAAACCAATTCCGCCGCTCAGGAATAACCCTTATGAAGAAATACCGAGACAATTGAATCGGTTTATTCCTTGAACAACATCGGCCCCACCGAGGCCCGAGATGAAAGTTTTCAGAATATTTAATGATTTCGATGTCATTACTTAAGACGGAACGTTCACGTCAGAAATTAAGAGACCAGACGTAACGGTGGGGTGAAGTCTGAGGTAATTATTATTTATATCACAAACGTGGGTCAGACCTAGTTTGACGGGCAGTGGAGTTACACAACATTGGAATGAAGTACCACCCTGAGGTCAGGATAAAGACTTTACCCAGTACGTATTTTACGACGAGACAACTAATTTGATTATGTAAGTTACGGGTAATGAAGCCTGTCCAAGAAGTAGGAGTTTGGTATGCATGTTCTCGTTTAACTTCTGATTTCAGTGTTAGATTTGGGCCTCGTCCCCTTGGTTGTGCGGCTGTCGACTTTCGAACTGATTGTGTTTCCCAATCACACTCTTCCATGAAATTTCCCGAGTTAGAATGCTCTCTCCACACTGCATGGTGCTCCTTCATGGCCATTTTCCTGACGGTTGATAGTGTGTAGAAAGGAGCCTTCTGCTTAACTGTCCTGTCTCCATCTGTAGTAGTGGGTGGGGAGGGGCCTTCTTCTGTACTATCCCATCTCCATCAATAGTCATGGGTGGGGAGGAGCCGTTTGCGTGTTTACTCTTCTGTCTTTGCCTATCCGGGTTAGGAATTCATGAAGCTGTCACCGTCCTCCAGCAGAGGACCTGGTCATGGACCATCATGCCCTGTGTCACCAGGTCCTCCCCTCCTGTTCCCCTCCTGTACGCCCTTTATCCTGCGCCTCACCCTGCGCCTCATCACCCTCACCTTCAACTTTCACTCTCCCTCGTCACCTCCCAAACCTTCCTCCTCCTCTTCCTCCTCACCAGCCTCATCAACCCTTGTCATCTCACCCTGCACTACACGCCCCTGTGTATGTCATATCCAGCGAGTGATAATTGATGCAGTGGAAATAAGGACATGAATATTTAAAGTGAGATTTACATATGTAGATGACGCTAACCAATTTTCTTGCCAGCATGGTCTGTTGTGCCCCCCGAGACTTTATACCTCGTATTAGATGGACGTTTCTCCGGTAGGAAAATTGTGGCCTGTTGTGTAAGGGTATCTTTATGAGTTTACGCGCGGCTATTGTAGTAGAAGTAGTAGTAGTAGTAGTAAGCCAGGATAACGTATGTACGGCTACTGTAGTAGTAGCAGTAGCAGTAGCAGCAGTTGTAGTTGGCCTGGATAACATAATGCATCAGTTTCCTCTCTTCCTAACTGGTCGTGCGGGAGATCGCGAAATAGACCCAGATGTGTCCTGCAGGAAGGTTGAAAATGGCTGTGGCCGGATGCATTACCATACAGATGTTGACGGGGTTGGGGGGGAGGGGGGAGGGGGGAAATGTTTTAGGGTTAGGACAGGGCTCAGGGCAGCCCCTAAGGGTTACCCTGAGCCCTTGCTCTGTTTCACCAGGGAAATGCAGAACAGCAGATGTGGGCAGTGATGTGTTTAGGTGTGTGTGGTTTAATTTGATGATTCTGAGGCACCTGTGTGTCACCCACCCCTCGTTGGTTAGTCTACGTTTGTGAGATGGTCTGGGCTGTGAGGTCAGCCCTGAAGGGATAAGGTCAGCCCTGAAGGGATAAGGCCAGCCCTGAAGGGATAAGGTCTGCCATGAAGGGATAAGGTGAGCCCTGGATGGATAAGGTCAGCCCTTAAGGGATAAGGTCAGCTCTGAAGGGATAAGGTCAGCTCTGAAGGGATAAGGTCAGCCCTGAAGGGATATGGTCAGCTCTGAAGGGATAGTATCGAACATTAGGTTAGGCCTTAAGGGATAGTGTGGGCCATTTGGTCAGCACGCACGCAAAGGATAGTCTCTGTGGTACCTGGTCAGCATTTAAGGTGTGGTCTAAGGTAACACGTCCACGCTTAAGGGATAGCCCAAGGCCATTAGGTCAGCATTTAAGGTAGTAGGTCGGCTTTTAAGGAATATTCTGAACCAGTAGGTCAGCCCTTTGAAGGTTAGTATGGACCATCTGGTCAACACATACAGCCACTCTAATCCATTTGGTCAGACCCCAAAAGTACGTAGTCAGATCAATAGAGATATGAATATATATATGGTGAATATCGAGGTCTCTGAAGTGAAACATTGGTCCCGCATTACGTCTCCGTGTCAGTAATTCTAGGTCAGGTCAGGTCAGGTTAGGTTAGTTTAGGATAGGTTAGTTTAGGTTAGGTTAGGTCAGGTTAGTTTAGGTTAGGTTAGGTCAGGTTAGTTTAGGTTAGGTTAGGTTAGGTCAGGTTAGTTTAGGTTAGGTTAGGTTAGGTTAGTTTAGGTTAGGTTAGGCTAGGTTAGGTTAGGTTAGGTCAGGTTAGTTTAGGTTAGGTTAGGCTAGGTCAGGTTAGTTTAGGTTAGGTTAGGTCAGGTTAGTTTAGGTTAGGTTAGGTTAGGCTAGGTTAGGTTAGGTTTATGGGTTGTGGTCACCACGTTCAACGCGAGCACACTTTTGGTGACGGATGGCTGGCTTCAAGGAGGACGTGGAAGAGAGGAACCAGGCGATAGAGAGGACGTGACAGGATCATCAGCTGGAGGACGACGACGAAGTTCTTCCCCAGCGTCAGGATGTGTACTCAGATGTCCGGACACGGGGTAGCACAGCACACGGCTCGTCTTCACCCACCCACGTATATCCCTCTCTCTGGCTTATCCCCCGGCGGGAAGATGGCTATTGAAGGAACACCCCCGTACACCATAGAGGGAATATAGCGGAAACTATAGTGGTGGGGAAAGAGTGATTGGAAAACACTATCTGATCTAATTACAACCGCTGGATCACTTAGAGAAGGAGGAGTACAGCCGCTGTGCTGTAGATAAGAAGTTGAGATACTGCGTGTTGTACTGGCATGGTTGAACAGCCTGATTCACTGAGAGATGATATCATCATCTGTCCAAATGATGTGTTCCTCGGCTGCCCAAGGAACTTATGTAGTTACGTTTATACCATATGTTCTTCCTCGTAACTTCATACCTTAATCGTAACTTCATACCGTTATTAAGGTCATCTGATGTCGCAAGTGAAGCAGTTAGTTATCTTATCTCCTTTTAGCATATTTTTTTTATTTATTTATCTCAGAGAGAGAGAGAGAGAGTTATTTTAGCAATCCTATTCTTCATAAAGTTGAATAGCTTCTCTTCATCTTTGATGAAGTTTAGTGACCAAAACTAATTGAACAGTTTATCCTGTGATCCGACCTTTTATTTTGTGTGTGTGTGTGAGCAGGTATTGCATCTCATTTTCTCCTGTATAATCGCAGCTGTGTGACCTGACTGTATGTTTGCATTATGACCCGAGGTCAAGTACTAAAAGTATTCGCGAGGTGAGTGCCGTTCGTTTTCGGAGTTGGCCGCCCCTTGCTGACGTCGGTGGCGCTGCAGACGCTGAGCCTCCCGGTGGCTGCTGCATGGGAATGAGACCTTTATACTCGAAGTTGTAGTCACGCTGTAAACACGGCCGCTCCCTTGTCGACTGGCACGAAAAAAACGTGCATTTCTCTCTCTCTCTCTCTCTCTCTCTCTCTCTCTCTCTCTCTCTCTCTCTCTCTCTCTCTCTCTCTCTCTCTCTCTCTCCTTCCTGAGGACGAGAAAAGATCTGAATTTACCTGAAGGTTATCTATACAGGACGGTGATCATGTCCTGCCACTGCCAAGCGTTTACTATGAGATGGAAAATGTTAGAAAAAAATTGCCTTACTTTAAAGTGGCAGCGAAAGGGAACGTTCAAGGCGACTTTTCACATCAACAGTTTTTCTTATCTTTTTTTTTTTTTTTTTTGTAAATCTCAATCTATTTTGAACGTCTGGATCCATTCATATGCGTTCCAGTGTGACAGGATACGTTCTTCATTCGTGTACAGATTATAATCTGCGAATGGCTGATCCTTTTTTTCGCCCTCAGACCACGCAAAGGAAAATGAAGCCCAGTGCTCAACTTTGGTGCCACTCGACAAGGGTGTGGCCCAGTGTTTACCGCGTGACTGCAACTGAGGAACTGAGTGTACAGGTCTCATACCCGTGTACCAGCAGCGATCGTTACGCTTCGTGTGTGCAGCGCCCAACCACTGAATTACTGTTGCCCGTTCTGTAAACGAATGAACGACGTTGCAGACAGATACTTTGTGGTTTGGGCTCGCGTGTCGTTAAGCACTGTTTTACGCCTGTACTGATTATCGCCATAAGATCGTATTCTCTTCCATCTTGTATGGTTAAAACCTCATACTGATGAAGGCTTACTGGACATTTACATTCATAGATACTTGTATAGCCAAAATGCATTATTTGGCATTTGGTCAGCGTAAGAAAAAAAAGGACCATTTCCCGCGCCTCAGACCACCGCAGTAAGTTGCGTAAAACCTCGCTGCGTCATTACGCCGTCTCCCATTGTTTGGCCTTCACGAATCGTAGTTTCGTGTGGTCGCCCCAAAAGCTCGAGATGTTATTGGCGCGTCCTTCCTCCAGATCACTGATGAGAGAGAATACACTGAGGCTTACAACTTGGCCCCTGTGGTACGCCACTGGTTACGTCGGGCCAGTGGGGGGGATGCTTCTTCCACTGCGTACAGTATCAATCATTCTCTTGTGTCAGGAAGCCGGCCGGCCGGCCATCCAGTCGCTGAACGGGATTGAATGATGTGTGACATGGATTTTCCCCTGACAGTCGAACAGGGTGATGGTGTATAAGGTGTTGTTTGTCGATGCGGAACAGGATTAGTGGGTTTAAAGTAGGATTAGTTGGTGTAAAGTAGGATTACTTGGTGTAAGGCAGGATTATGTGGTGTAAAGTAGGACTAGTTGGTGCAAGGGAGGATTAGTTGGTGTAAAGTAGGATTAGTTGGTGTTGAGTAGGACTAGTTGGTGCAAGACAGGGTTAGTTGGTGTAAAGCAGGATTAGTTGGCGTAAGATAGGATTACTTGCTGCAAGGCAGGATTAGTAGGCGGAAGGTAGGATTACTTGGTGCAAGGTAGAATTAGTAGGCGGAAGGTAGGATTACTTCGTGCAAGGCAAGATTAGTTGCTTTGTGGTAGGATTATACTGTAAAAGTCGGGCGGCAGGGAGATGGCTGACGCGGGAGGTCGAGTCAGGCAGGGAGGCAGGGAGAAAAAGACCACCAGCCAAGCTTATTGGAGCCGTGGCTGGCAAATGTTGGAGGAGGAGGAGAAGAGGGGTGGAGGAAGAGGAGGAGGAGAGGGGTGGAGGAAGAGGAAGGGACGGGGGGGGGGGAGGGGGGGTAGTTGGAGTGGGGAGGGAGGGGGGGAGGTGTGAAGGAACCAGGTCGAAGAAGTGGAAGGGAGAGTGATGGAGCTCGGAAGGGAGAGAGAGAGAGAGAGAGAGAGAGAGAGAGAGAGAGAGAGAGAGAGAGAGAGAGAGAGGAGAGATGGAATTAGGTTTGGCTGTAGACTTTAGGAATATGGGGACCGTGGAGTACCTGGTGGAGGGGCGGCGGAGGGGGTGGGTGAGGGAGGAGGGAAGCGAGGCGTGGAGGAGGAGGAGGAGGAAGAGGCGGAGGCGGAGGAGGAGGAGGAGGCTGTTATAGAGATGGAGGAGGGAAGCGAGGCGTAGAAGAGGTGTGGTCCTGTAGGGAAGGAGTGGAGGAATATGGGTCGTGAAGGAGGCAGGAGGTCCTGGTCATGCCAGTCCATGCGAAGCAGACCTGATGGTCCACCACCAGACCAGTAATGTTATCTACATGGTCAAGCACAACGCACTCCCTCACCCACCATTGTCTCCAGCAGCCACAGCCGGTAGGAACAAGGAAGAGCACCATGTAATATATATAATTTTCCAAAAGAAGGAACAGAGAAGGGGGCCAAGTGAGGATATTCCCTCAAAGGCTCAGTCCTCTGTTCTTAACGCTACCTCGCTAACGCGGGAAATAGTGAATAGTATGGAAATATATAAATATATATATATATATATCATACAAAGCTCCAACAGCCAGGATCGAACCTGGGACCCCTTGTGCAAGAGGCAGGCATGCTAACCGCTAGGCTAAGGGACTGTATAATAGGAAACAACTATTCGAAATACTAAGTACTCGAATACCCTTCGTCTCACAATGGTGAGCAACGGGGTCTATCGGTTGTTTCCGAACAGAACACATAGCCAGCTGATAGCGTTTTACCGAACCTGACTGTACAACGCGGAGTTATATGAATACGAATAAAGTGTATATGAACGCGCACCTTCATAGAACATACAAAGCTCCAACAGCCAGGATCGAACCTGGGACCCCTTCGATCCTGGCTGTTGGAGCTTTGTATGCTCTATGAAGGTGCGCGTTCATATACACTTTATTCGTATTCATATAACTCCGCGTCGTACAGTCAGCTTCGGTAAAACGCTATCAGCTGGCTATGTGTTCTGTTCGGAAACAACCGATAGTTCCCGTTGCTCACCATTGTGAGACGAAGGGTATTCGAGTACTTAGTATTTCGAATAGTTGTTTCCTATTATACAGTCCCTTAGCCTAGCGGTTAGCATGCCTGCCTCTTGCACAAGGGGTCCAGGTTCGATCCTGGCTGTTGGAGCTTTGTATGTTCTATGAAGGTGCGCGTTCATATACACTTTATTCGTATTCATATAACTCCGCGTTGTACAGTCAGCTTCGGTAAAACGCTATCAGCTGGCTATGTGTTCTGTTCGGAAACAACCGATAGACCCCGTTGCTCACCATTGTGAAATGAAGGGTATTCGAGTACTTAGTATTTCGAATAGTTGTTTCCTATTATACAGTCCCTTATCCTAGCGGTTAGCATGCCTGCCTCTTGCACAAGGGGTCCCAGGTTCGATCCTGGCTGTTTGAGCTTTGTATGTTCTATGAAGGTGCGCGTTCATATACACTTTATTCGTATATATATATATATATATATATATATATATATATATATATATATATATATATATATATATATATATATATATATTATCCCTGGGGATAGGGGAGAAAGAATACTTCCCTACGTATTCCCTGCGTGTCGTAGAAGGCGACTAAAAGGGGAGGGAGCGGGTGGCTGGAAATCCTTCCCTCTCGTTTTTTTTTTTTTTTTTCTAATTTTCCAAAAGAAGGAACAGAGAAGGGGGCCAGGTGAGGATATTCCCTCTGAGGCCCAGTCCTCTGTTCTTAACGCTACCTCGCTAATGCGGGAAATGGCGAATAGTATGAAATATATATATATATATATATATATATATATATATATATATATATATATATATATATATATATATATATATATATATATATATATATTGGATATACTGCGAAGGAGGTTTTATAGGGAAGTACCGATTGGAAATGGGACTGGGAGTTCTGCTGCGGTAAACTGTGTGGAGGAAGCTGAAATACGAAGTGACAAAGAAAACTGATTTCGATTACGATACACAGGTGAGCAGATTCCTTTCTTCATGGAACTTATTTAACTGCGTTAAGGTGTTTGTCTCTGCGGGATTTAAAAAGCATTGACGGTCTTACCGTTGACAATTGACAACTTGTGATGGTAGTTTACCTTAGCGTTGGCCTACGTTAGTATTACATCTCCCTCCTTTATTGATTCCGTTCCATTATATGTGGTTGCTGAGCTTCCGTCTGGTGTTGGTGGTCGTCGCGTTGCGACGCTGTCCATGATATTCCTGAGCAGTATTTTGAACATTCTCGTGTAGATCCCGTCGTACGTCTGCATGTGTGTGTGTGTGTGTGTGTGTGTGTGTGTGTGTGTGTGTGTGTGTGTGTAGAGGTAACATCCGTAGATCTCCCGCTCTTCCTTCATGGGGCTGTAGATTTTAGGGGACCGGAATGAGCTCTGTTGCTCTTCGTTGTATTTGTCGTAGTTTTTCTTTGACTGCGTCTGGTTGGGAACGGCATATTTTCTTAGCACATTTGCCAGCTTATTTCTTTTTTTCTCAAATTTTTTCCCAAGATTTGCTTTCAAGAATTCTGTGTTCCCGTTTGTCCATGAAGAATTTTGACATCTTAGAAGAATATTGATTTGAAATTAGACCGTCTGCATGCGTTATGTGTACCACTCTTGAAATATGATGATGGTTGGTGTGGTCAGAACTGCCTATAACATAGCAGTGCCAGAACTCTGTAATAACAGAACGGTGCCAGAACTGTTAAAACAGAGCAGTGCCAGAACGCAGTGTGATATTTGTAAATCGCAATTTATTATGTATGAACGGTTTGCCGAGTTTTCTGAGCGGCTGATAAAAAAAAAAAAAGAAAATAGCATTATAAAGGGACGGACATTGATGAAGCGTAATGTTCGTGTATAATATTCTTCATTTTTGTGTTTTGATGAATGGCACGAATCCTTGAATATCTTTTTTTTTTTCTCATTTTTATTCATTCATTTCTTTTGATATGTTTAGCCTCCTTGCCTTCCCGGATTTTTTTTCATTTTTATTCATTCATTTCTTTTGTATTGTGTAGCCTCCTTGCCTTCCCGGATTTTGAAGTATCCACGTCGGCGTCTTGTGTTCAGTTATCCCTCAGTGTTCTGCCCCCACTTCGCCCGCTGGCTTCTCATCTCAAATGATCACGCCATCTCATAACGCTGTTGACCCAGACAGACTCCGGGGATTCCATTGTACCTACTTCGTTTTTGTTCACCTCACAGTAACATTCGTTCTCTTTCTCGCACTGAACCTATCCTTCTCGCAATCAGGACCTGTACATCACATGGGAGGTGGTGGAGGGAAAGGCAGCAGTATTTTGCTCAGATTCTAGTGATGCAGAAGCACATTTCTACATGTCAATCTTTCTAAACATCACTCGTTTCCTTCCTTTCAGTTTCAGGACTTTGCAATCCGACCTTGCAAAAGACTGGAACTCATTTTGGTATAACCGTATCCTCAACTTGATTCAGGAAACACCCATTAAAATCTGCAACCCAAAAACATGGGAATGTTGTTGTATTTTGGTGTCGTAACAGTTTTCCTTTGTGAGCAGCTATTTGGTGTAAACTTTATCCACCCCAGAGCTTCTCGTGTACTCGATTTGGGGACTTTCTCCACCTCCCTAATCTGGGTACTTCCTCCACCTCTCTAATCTGGGTGCTTTCTCCACGTCCCTAATCTGGGTACTTCCTCCACCTCCCTAATCTGGGTACTTCCTCCACCTCCCTAATCTAGGTACTTCCTCCACCTCTCTAATCTGGGTACTTCCTCCACCTCTCTAATCTGGGTACTTCCTCCACCTCTCTAATCTGGGTACTTCCTCCACCTCTCTAATCTGGGTACTTCCTTCACCTCCCTAATCTGGGTACTTCCTCCACCTCCCTAATCTGGGAACTTCCTCCACCTCCCTAATCTAGGTACTTCCTCCGCCTCTCTAATCTGGGTACTTCCTCCACCTCTCTAATCTGGGTGCTTTCTCCACCTCCCTAATCTGGGTACTTCCTCCACCTCCCTAATCTGGGTACTTCTTCTACCTCCCTAATCTGGGTACTTCCTCCACCTCTCTAATCTAGGTACTTCCTCCACCTCTCTAATCTGGGTGCTTTCTCCACCTCCCTATTACCCAGAGTGGAATTACAGGCCTTGCTTCTCATTGCTTCTCCAGGCATCACCCTTGTGTCTCTCCAAGCGTCCTTTCACTTCCGCCACGATATTCCTGCCCTCTCCCTCCCTGTTCTGCAGGTATTATTTCGGCCACTTGATCTCGTGAGCCTGTATGCTTGTATGCCTCTGCCACCAAGGCTTGGACCCCTGGCACCCGCCTGGCTGCAGCTTCCCATAGTTTCCGTGTGGACGCCGGCCACACGATGATTGGCCATCATATTACCTCTTCCTTTCCTCGAATAGCGAATGTTTGGAATCTCATCTCTCTCTCTCTCTCTCTCTCTCTCTCTCTCTCTCTCTCTCTCTCTCTCTCTCTCTCTCTCCCTTCCTTCGTCTTTCCCTCTTCCTGCAACCTTCCCCCCGTTAAGTGGCAGGTCTACGAACATCTTCGGAGCTCTGATTAATTTCCTCATTCTTCTTTCAAGCCCGAGAGGGTGATCATGAGTGGGGCCTTGTATTGGTCATGCCACGTCGTCGGTCACTGTAAATGATAAAGGTGAGGTTTAACCAGGGCGTTGTAGAGAGTAAGAAGTGTGCCGTTGTAGGGTAGGGATGGAGGAAGAGGAGGAGGAGGAGGGAAGCAAACTGTGCCTGAAAGAGGCTGGTCATACAGGGAACGATGAGGAGGAGGAAGAGGGAAGCGAAGTGTGAAGGAGGCGGGTCTTGTAGGGAAGGAGGAGGAGAGAAGGAGGGAAGTAAGTGAGGCGTGGAGAAAGTTCGTGAGGGGTGGGAAGGAGAGAGTGGCACAGAGCTGGTAAATATGAAGACTTGAGAGTGGAGGAGGAGGAGGAGGGGATGAATGAGAATAAGAGAACGGAGGGACTTGTAAGGGTAAGGATAGGAGTGGAAGGAAAGAAAGACCAATAAATGGAGGGAAGAGGAGAGGAGAGACACGGGAGACGGGAGAGACATCATCACAGACCCCTCTCTCTCTGTGTTAACCCTGGCTGTGTCCCCGACGCTGGTGGGGTCCTGGTTGTGGGCCAGGGGAGTGCATGATGAACGCGAGGACCGCAGGAAGCAAGCGGTGATGGATCGTTCAAGCGCTTGCTGTATGGGGGGGGAATGGAACTACTTAAGAAGGTCACGCCTATCACCCATTTATTCGCCCATTCAAAGTGGGTTGGTTGCTGCATGTGTGCAGTGTGTTCGTTGCGTTCTTGCTTCTCGTGAAGGTATTCAGAAATGTAGGAATGTAGGTTTAGGTATACCACCTTGTAACACTGTGTGTGTGTGTGTGTGTGTGTTTTCTCTAAGATCCTGGTAACAGGTCTGAAATATATATATATATATATATATATATATATATATATATATATATATATATATATATATATATATATATATATATATATATATATATATGAGAGAGAGAGAGAGAGAGAGAGAGAGAGACTTTGTGATACTGGCGAATAAAGAACTTCTGTTTTGCATATATTAGATGTTATTTAACTTATGTTCTTTCAGTGCAGAGTTCCATTATTTATGTTCCCTCTTCTGTACGGTTAACTCAGCAGTCACAACCCGTTTTGGATTATTTACGTGTAAATTTGACTCACATTCATCTGTTCGTGGAAAAGTTTACATTGAGAATTGGTGTCCGTTTTCCATATGGTTTTTCCTGAATTATAAAAGAAAACGGCGCTAAGTAGAACCCCAGTATTTTTTCTTTTCGTTTAGGAGGTGGGGAAAACCGTGACGTACCTTACCACCACCTGGTTTTATGGAATGGTATGGAAAACAGCTTGTAATCACCCCTCTTTCCATCGTGACACACACACACACACACACACACACACACACACACACACACACACACACACACACACACACATTAATTCTCTCTCTCTCTCTCTCTCTCTCTCTCTCTCTCTCTCTCTCTCTCTCTCTCTCTCTCTCCTTCGTAAGGATCCGGGGCGAGATAAGAGTGTAAGGATGATGGGTTGGGGGAGGAGAGAGATCAGTATTTGGGATGGAGAGATGAGTGAGAGTTAGGTTGAGGAGATGGTGCCGTATGATGTAGGTTATCATTATCCATCTTTATTAGTTACCGTTACCGTTTATAACTTATTTATTCTTTATTTTCTCCTTTCTTTTTCCTTTTTTTCCCCCGGATATTTCTCTTTCATGTGTATGTTTGAGAGTTAGTGAAGGGATAGGGTGAAGGTGGGCGTGTCACACAGATAGTGTAGACGTTAGGGGGTCCTCCTGACTTGTGATGCAGTCGCGGGCTGCCGTGGGTCAGGCGCATGGGTTCCACTCGTAGCTGTGGCAGTCGGCCCGCAGTCAACCCAGCTGTTCATCCTCCCTCGGGGCTTGGTCGATGAAATGGGTACCTAGCTTACGTTAGGGTATATATATATATATATATATATATATATATATATATATATATATATATATATATATATATATATATACCCTATATATATATATATATATATATATATATATATATATATATATACAGAAACAGAGGTACGAGTATTTACGACGAGATTTTGCCGAAATGCAAGGCTAGCACGTAGCGCTAACCGCAGGGAAATACGGAGTTGCGAAGAACTAGTCGTGTGTGTGTGTGTTTGTGTGTGTGTGTGTGTGTGTGTGTGTGTGTGTGTGTGTTATGTGTTGTCAGGTGGTGTTATATGTGTCAGGGAGAGACTCCGTGTATTTGTGCACTGCAAACCCCGAAGCCCACATGTGAGGCAGAGAGAGAGAGAGAGAGAGAAAAGATAGCGACCTGGGCCTCGGGAGTGACATTTGACAGCCACTGAATTTTTTTTATTTTGCGCTCAGGACGCACGCAGCCGTCAGCTAACCTTCCCCCGATACCCAGGCGGGTAGCGCCGGCGATGTACCTCCCTGAGAGAGAGAGAGAGAGAGAGAGAGAGAGAGAGAGTATTACGAGCATGTAAGATATTAAGGGTTGGGGGAGGAGGGGGGGGTGTTGTGTTGATGATCTTGCTGGGGTTGGAGGGGGAGGGGGGTTGTGGAGGCTGCTTGGGGTGGGGGGGTATGAGGTATTGTGAGACGTTGGCGTAATAATGTATGTTGCTGGAGGTGGGAGTCCTGGGTGGGGGGGGGGGGGGGAGAAGGGAAGTGGAAAAGGCGCGAGGGATTGGGATATGGGGAGATAAGAGTGAAGAATGGGGAGATAAGAGTGAAGATTAGGGAGATAAGTATCGAGAATGGAGAGATAAAAGTGTAGGATGAGGAGGAGATAATGGCGTATGATGGAGAGAAAGAAGTGTAGGATATGGGAGGAGATAAGGGTGTATAATGGGGAGATAAGAGTGCAGAACGGGGAGATAAGAGTGCAGAACGGGGAGATAATGGTGTAAGATGGGGATATAAGGATAAATAATGGAAAGAAAATGATGTATGATGGGGAGATAATGGTGTAAGATGTGGAGATAAGGGTGTATGATGTCGAAAATATGGAGGTATAATGGGAGATGAGGATGTAGGGCTGGGAGATAAGGGTGTATAATGGGGAGATGAGGGTGTGAGATGGGGAGGACAGGGCCAAGCCATTGGGGTACATGAGAGAGTCTGGTAAGACAAGACCCGGTGTTTACGTGATATGATGTTTGACGTACCAACATAGATTGAGACAGGGTGAGGGTAGGAGGAGGGAGGGAGGTAGATGGTGAGCCTCTAGAGACAGAGGGGGCCACATCCGGACTGTGTCATGGCATGTGACAGTGTCATTACCCATGACAACCAGAAAAGTCCAGCACAGGGGAAGGATTTTATATATGTATATATATATATATTTTTTGTCATTTCTTACATTCATGAAGTAGTATCAGGAACAGATGAAGAAAATGCCTCATTCACTCATATTCATTCTCTGTCTGTCGTGTGTAGTGCACCATAACTGTCGTGTGTAGTGCACCAAAACTGTCGTGTGTAGTGCACCATAACTGTCGTGTGTGTAGTGCACCAACACTGTCGTGTGTAGTGCACCAACACTGTCGTGTGTAGTGCACCAAAACTGTCGTGTGTAGTGCACCATAACTGTCGTGTGTAGTGCACCAACACTGTCGTGTGTAGTGCACCAAAACTGTCGTGTGTAGTGCACCATAACTGTCGTGTGTAGTGCACCAACACTGTCGTGTGTAGTGCACCAAAACTGTCGTGTGTAGTGCACCATAACTGTCGTGTGTAGTGCACCAAAACTGTCGTGTGTAGTGCACCAAAACTGTCGTGTGTAGTGCACCAAAACTGTCGTGTGTAGTGCACCAAAACTGTCGTGTGTAGTGCACCATAACTGTCGTGTGTGTAGTGCACCAAAACTGTCGTGTGTAGTGCACCAAAACCACAACCCTCCTCCCCTCACCTACAGTTGGGCTCCATAGACAAGGGTAGTCGCTCGTACCTCACCACTTACTGTAGGAGGTAACTCTAGTTACTATAAGAGGTAACCCTAGATACTGTAGGACATAACCCCAGTTACTATAGGACGTATCCCCAGTTACTATAGGACGTAACCCCAGTTACTATAGGACGTAACCCCTGTTACTATAGGACGTAACCCCAGTTACTGTAGGACGTAACCCCAGTTACTGTAGGACGTAACCCCAGATACTATAGGACGTAACCCCAGTTACTGTAGGACGTAACCCCAGATACTATAGGACGTAACCCCAGATGCTATAGGACGTAACCCCAGTTACTGTAGGACGTAACCCCAGTTACTATAGGACGTAACCCCAGTTACTGTAGGACGTAACCCCAGTTACTATAGGACGTAACCCCAGTTACTATAGGACGTAAGTGGAGGTAAGTGACTGATAGAATGATGCGAGAGAGACGGATTTGGCACCAGCGAGAAAGCTCTCTCTCTCTCTCTCTCTCTCTCTCTCTCTCTCTCTCTCTCTCTCTCTCTCTCTCTCTCTCTCTCTCGTGGAAGAATTAAGAAATTACAACCATTTTCTTCACCTGGTAGTTGTGTAAGGGCTGGGAGTTGTGTGTGTGTGGTTGTTGGGTAGCGACATTACGATGGTAGCGCAGCGTGGTAGCCAGTGTAATGGGCGAGGTTCACTCCTGATTAAACAGTCCGTGTTATTGTGGGAGGGAGGGAGGGAGGCTGGCTGGCCTACACTGTTGATGATGATGCTGCTGCTGCCACCGCTCTTGTGGGTTGATCTGCCTTCTGCTGATGTGGTTACTCCTCTTACTGCTGGCCCGACCTGCGCTCTCTCTCTCTCTCTCTCTCTCTCTCTCTCTCTCTCTCTCTCTCTCTCTCTCTCTCTCTCTCTCTCCTGCTGCTGGCCCGCCCTGCTCTCTCTCTCTCTCTCTCTCTCTCTCTCTCTCTCTCTCTCTCTCTCTCTCTCTCTCTCTCTCTCTCTTCTGCTGGTGGTGGCTGGCCCGCCCTGCTCTCTCTCTCCTGCTGGTGGTGGTGGCTCTCTCCTGCTGCTGCTACTGGCCCTCCCTGCTCTCTCCTGCTGCTGCTGGCCCTCCCTCCTCTCTCCTGCTGCTGCTACTGGCCCGCCCTGCTCTCTCCTGCTGCTGCTACTGGCCCGCCCTGCTCTCTCCTGCTGCTGCTGGCCCGCCCTGCTCTCTCTCCTGCTGCTGCTGGCCCACCCTGCTCTCTCTGCTGCTGCTGCTGGCCCACCCTGCTCTCTCCTGCTGCTGCTGCTGGCCCGCCCTGCTCTCTCCTGCTGCTGCTGCTGCTGGCCCACCCTGCTCTCTATTGCTGCTGCTGCTGGCTCCCCCTGCTTTCTCCTGCTGCTGCTGCTGGCCCGCCCTGCTCTCTCCTGCTGCTGCTGCTGCTGGCCCGCCCTGCTCTCTCCTGCTGCTGCTGCTGCTGGCCCGCCCTGCTCTCTCCTGCTGCTGCTGCTGCTGGCCCGCCCTGCTCCCTCCTGCTGCTGCTGCTGCTGGCCCGTCCTGCTCTCTTCTGCTGCAGCTGCTGTGATGGTGGTGGTGACCCGCTTGTTTTCACCCGTTTCCATTGCTGTTCTTGCGGGTTCGCCCTCAATTCTCTGGCTGTGTGTGCTGCCGCTGCTTATTTATCTGTGCGACCTACACTCTCCTCCCTCCAGATGATGGTGCTGGCTGCCTCCGCCCGCGCTTTCGTTCCCAGCTACTGCTGTTTCCCCCTCCCCTCTTGCTCTCCTTATTGCTCTCTGGTCGTGCCTCTCGCCCACCCGGCCTTCCTGTCTTCTCTGACGCTGCTGCTGCTGCTGTTGCTACATGTTGTTTGTTGTCATTCTGTTTTGCCGTGTGTGTGTGTGTGTGTGTGTGTGTGTGTGTGTTCCACATCAACAACCCGGGTAACGTCATCTACGGGAGTCGTCCGGTCCAGTAAGTCAGACCCAGCCTGTAGCACTCACGTCCTGGACAACATTAATCATCTACCATCCACTCCTTCCAGGTCTCGTCCACCTCTTGTACTATGAAGCCATTACCCCGCCTCCTCCTTCACCCGCCCACACACCACCACTCCACATCCTCCTCCACCCACGCGTCACCCCGCATGCTTCTCCACCCCACCCACCACTCCACAGACGTAACTCCCCCGGGGAGGCAATACCGTCAGCACAGTTGGTTGCCTTCTCTCAGGTCACGCAAGGAGCCTCAGTCACTGCATGGGTTTCTGTCTGTCACTGTCGCTCTACACGTGTCATGTACACAACTGCAGCAGCTCTCAGGCTTGAAGCAGGTGTTTTGCTGTGTACCTCACCTGCTGCCATGATATATATGATCACGACTGGCCGGAGCCTCTCCAGCCATTCCCTAGGCTCCATGAGACCGATGTCACGACCCCTTGAGAACATGTGTACGACTTTGGAGCAACGGGCCAAATACGACCCATGGGAGCGATCGTGTGTGTGTGTGTGGGGGGGGGGGGGGTTGACAAGGCAGAGCCTTACGGGTCAGGAGGTCGAAGTTCAGGCCGCCCTACCCAAGGGTCATAACGTCTCGGTCAAGAAGGTACCAAGGTACCACCACGTCCGTGTGACGATGGGAGTGCCGGGGTAAGATACCTCAGGCCAGGTCTTCATGAATATGGGTCGGATGCGGTCATAACCCTCCCCAGGTGAGCCTCACTGACCACACCACACCACGCCACACCACACCACACCACACCACACCACACCACGCCACACCACACCACGCCACGCCACGCCACGCCACACCACACCACACCACACCACACCACACCACGCCACACCACACCACACCACACCACACCACGCCACGCCACACCACACCACACCACACCACACCACACCACAACCTCCAGCCCCTGGACCCCGCCAGCCAGACTCTACGTTAGTCTCTGTACAGCATCGTAACATCCCCGTGGTAGTAGCCATTCCAGGCAGCTTGCGTTGCGTCCTCACCGTTGGCCTCCCTCAAGATATAATGGAGCAGGTATCGCCGTCCCCTCTGTACCTGTACCACACACTCGGGAGCATCCCGGAGTGGTCCACACCCTGCACTCATCCCCAGCCTCTCATATCCCCATCACTTCTGCTCCACAGCAGCAGCAGCAGCAGCAGCAGCAGCCATTCTCCTCCCTACCAGTAGTACAGTCTTTTGTACACAATAGATTCAGTCGCCAGTGTCCCTCAGAGACCATATGTTACTTGCTTGTCAGTTCATAGTGTTTGCTGCCGTGTGTGTGTCTCTGTAAGTTTTTAGCTCATACCGTCGTCCGTAATTCCTTCGAGATGCATCGTCGCTGATGAGGCCATTTTCTTCCTGTATGTTGGCCCCCGCCTCACGCGTCCTTACTTGCTCCCTTCTCTTCTATCTTCACCTTCTTCCCTCACCTAGGGATCAAGACCTGACCCTCATGTCATACATTAATCTCTTCTTTTTTCCTCTTAGGAAGATAACCTCGGCTTTTTCCTCAGGTGCTTGGTGCATTCTTGTATATTCTCACCTTGTAGCCCCTGTCTTTCACATCTGGTCTGGACTTGATGAAGACTTCCGATCCTGGCTGAAGTATGAAGAAGAATATTAATGACATCCTTGCCTCCTAGACACCACATTATTAAACCACGCTGCTGCCCCACCACATTGCAGATCCCCTTTCTCACAGTAGTGGTCATCACCCATACCTATATCAAGCTGGCATTCCTATGTACGAACCAGGTGGTGCTTTTCACCTCCCATGTGCACCGTACCTTGCACCAGGTGATGTGTCCTCCTGGACACCAGCGTACCTCCTACGCGTCAACCAAGACAATAGTGGTTCCAGCCTCCATTGTGGAGCTAAACACTTTGGTCCAGTTACTTCAAAAGCTCCCCCTCTCTCTCCCTCTCTCCCTCACTCCCATCTTATCGTGTACTCACACGAGCATTTATCCTCCTAGTATTACCGCAATCCAGTCTGATCTCACCTTCACGTGAGCCTCGAGATAATTGACGTAATCACTTCATAACCCCATCCCACTTCATAACCCACCCTCTCGTGTGTTATGCCACATCACGCTGATGACCATCATCAGTTTTCCTGTACATTAACCTGACGGTAGAATTGGTTCTCTATCCACTACACCTGTAGAGTCTTACTACCCTTTTTTTTTTTTTTACCCGGCCCTTGACACTCACACGTACACACCTAAGCTCTCTCTCGTCGTCTGTCTCCCTCACCCTCCCCCGCTCGTCCTCCATCTCCCACTCGAACTATGTCCCTGGCTGGATCCGCCGTCTCTTGGCCCTCCCCTCTGTACCATACCCGTACGACCTGGAGATGAGGAGGCTGGTGGCGTCTTGATGCTTCACCTCACCTCTCCTCCTCTCCCACCACCGTCTCCCGGTAGGTCAGGTCAGGGGCCTCTACCGGGAAGAGGTCATCGCTCCTCCGCCAGGCAGTTGTCTTTATAAAGTACATATTAATAAATATTCCGTAGAAAAAAAAGAAGAGAGGTTCTTCTGCATTAATAAAAAGGCTCTCAGTACACATATATATATAAAGCTCCGTGTACATATAGCTTCGTGTACATATATCGTGTACGTATGTATCTGAATCCTGTAAAAGCCCTCGCCAGCTGTGTGTATGTGTACTGGGGTTGTCGCAAGTGTGTGATCGTGGCCGACGTAGTTGTTACAAAATGTTTCCAGTTTTGATCATATTTGACTGGACGTATATCACGTTCTTGCCCGGGTCCTTCGGTGGAGGGCCACACTGTGCATGTTTAATGAGGTGGTCTTAAACTGATTAATTAACACATTTTTTGGGCCATAAAACCGTCCCCCCATTTACGTTAAAATTGTCGAAAAAGATTTTTTACGGACTTTTGGGGGCCCGCATTGAACTTTAAAATAGCCCCCCCCCCCCGTTTTTAAAAACCCCCCCCCCCAAAAAAAAAACACACCCACACCCCAAAAAACACTGTTTTAAAAAATTTTTTTTCCTTTAAAATTTAAAACCCCTTTAAAAAAACCCCCCCCAAAAAAGGGGGGGTTTTTTTAAAAAAAAATTGGGGAAAATTTTTCCCCCCCGAAAATTTTTTTTTTCCCCTTTTCCCCCCTTTTTAAAAAGGGGGGGGGAAAATTTTTTCCCCCCCCCTTTTTTTTCCCCCCCCCTTTCCCCCCCAACCCCCCCCCCCCCCTCCCCCCCCCTTTTTTTTTTTCCCCCCCCCTTTTTTCCCCCCTTTTTTTCCCCCCACCTTCCCCCCCCCTCTTTTTCCCCCCCCCCTTTCCCCCCCAAAAAAAAACCCCCCCCCCCCCCCTTTTTCCCCCCAAAAAATTTTTTCCCCCCCAAACCCCCCAAAAAAAAACCCCCCCCCCTTTTTCCCCCAAAAAATCATTAAAAACCCCCCCCTTTTTCCCCCCCCAAATTTTAACCCCCAAAAAACACCCTTTTTAAACCCCCCCCCCCCAAAAAAAAAATTTTTAAATTCCCCCTTTATTTCCCCCCTTTTTTTTTAAACCCCCCACCTTCCCCCAAAAAATTTTTAAAAAAAATTTTTTTCCCCCCCCCCCCAAATTAAAAACCCCCCCCCCCCCCCCCCCAAAAAAAAACCCCCCCCCCCACAAAATTTTTCCCCCCCCCTTTTTCCCCCCCCTTTTTCCCCCCCCACCCTTCCCCCAAAACTTTTTAAAAACCCCCCCCCCCCAAAATTTTTTCCCCCCCTCCCCCCCCCCCAAAAAAATTTTTAAACCCCCCAAAACCCCCTTTTCCCCCTTTTTAAAAATCCCTTTTTCCCCCTTAAACCCCCCCCCCCCCCTTTTCCCCCCCACCCTTTCCCCCCCGTTTTTTTCCCCCTTTTTTCCCCCTTTTTCCCCAATTTTTCCCCCCCCCCCTCTTTTTCCCCCCCTCCAAACCCCCCCCTTTTTTCCCCCCCCCCCCCCCTCTTCCTCCCACACACTGTACATCATCAGACCTGCTCCACCTCTTCCTCCCACACACTGTACATCATCAGACCTGCTCCACCTCTTCCTCCCACACACTATATATCATCAGACCTGCTCCACCTCTTCCTCCCACACACTGTACATCATCAGACCTGCTCCACCTCATCCTCCCACACACTGTACATCATCAGACCTGCTCCACCTCATCCTCCCACACACTGTACATCATCAGACCTGCTCCACATCTTCCTCCCACACACTGTACATCATCAGACCTGCTCCACGTCTTCCTCCCACACACTGTATATCATCAGACCTGCTCCACATCTTCCTCCCACACACTGTACATCATCAGACCTGCTCCACCTCTTCCTCCCACACACTGTATATCATCAGACCTGCTCCACCTCTTCCTCCCACACACTGTATATCATCAGACCTGCTCCACCTCTTCCTCCCACACACTGTATATTATCAGACCTGCTCCACCTCTTCTTCCCACACTCTGTATATCATGAGTTCCTCTCTCTCTCTCTCTCTCTCTCTCTCTCTCTCTCTCTCTCTCTCTCTCTCTCTCTCTCTCTCTCTCTCCCTAAAGTGTTTTGGGTTATTCCTCTCCCGCGTAGTCACAACACGTAAAGTCTTACTCCTTCGCCCCGCCGTGCCCTCCTGCAGGAGGAGGAGGAGGAGGGAGGGAGGGTGTAGATGGGTGGGTGTTGTTGAGGGCCGTGGTGGTGGAGGAGGGTGAGGGCGGTAGTGTGGTGGTGGTGGTGGTGGAGGAGGGTGAGGGCGGTAGTGTGGCTGTTAGTTTTATCGATCTCCCGGCGAGTGTTGGCGTCCCACAGGACCCGCCCTGGTGTCGGCAGTCGCTGTGTTGACAGATGCTTGCACACGAAGCCCCGCGAAAATGACCATCTTTTAAACTCTTCCCCTCCCTCCTCCCCCTTCCTTCCCCTCCTCCCCCACCACCCTCCTCCCCTCAGAGGGTCGCCGGGACGTTAACGGGGAAGCTGTGTGTGATCACCGGAAACACGTGACCTTCACTGGAACGGTTCCCTTTGCCGGATGACACCCCCGCCCCAGCACCCCAAGGTCCTGACCTGGCTCCTCTTCGCGTGGTGGTGTTCGAGCAGGAGGTGTTGGGTCATGCAGGCCATACAGCTCTACCCTGGGCCTCCTGCGTTGCCTGACCCTTCTCTTGTTCCTTGTGTGGCCAGGAGACTCGCGCTTCAGGAGCTGGTATGGTGAGCTTAGCTTTTATGTAGCCTGGTTTATTGAATTCAGCTTTTGAAAAGCTTGGTTTAGTGAACTTAGCTTTCACTACACCACATACTGAGGAGTCATCTGTCTTGGTGTTTACGTGAGTCATTGCGTGTGTTGGCCTCCTTGTAGTGGTCGTCGCTTGTTTGACTGCCGACCTGTGGTTGAAGAATGTTGTTCAAACAGAAAAGTCACGACTCTCGTGTATTACCTGGTGGTTGGCGGGTCTTGCTACATCCACTGTGTTTTCTCTGGATTACCTGGAGGCTGTAGGAACACTCCGTCAGTAGGAAGAAGGCCTCCGCTGAGGAGCAGGAGGAGGAGCAGGAGGAGGAGGAGGAGGAATGGGGGTTATTCTGTGGCCACCATAGCCCCGCCACTGCCACCACCACACTCCACAATCGCCGCCACCACACTCCACAACCTGGGGTGCCTCTGACCTCCACCACATGTGTGGTCGGATTCCACCATACACATTCTGGAAGCTCAAGAGCCTCCTGGTGTGGAGTACGGAGGGGTTGTGTGTTGAGTGTGGCGTATTGGCTTGGAATTCCTCATTTCAGACATAGATAGATATGAAGGATAGAGAGAAGAGGGAACTTGAGGGAACTTCATTCATTATAGTTCTTATTATTCACATGTTCTGTGATGGTGCATAGCCCCTTAATGACCTGTGATGGTGCACGACCCCTTTTTAGTGACCTGTGATGGTGCACGACCCCTTAGTGACCTGTGATGGTGCACGACCCCTCAGTGACCTGTGATGGTGCACGACCCCCTCAGTGACCTGTCATCAGGGTCACGGGACACTTTTCAGGCCCTGTTCCAGGGTAGAACATACACACTTCAGGTGGAAGTGTTTGTCGTAGTAGATGTTTGACACACGAGCCGACGCGTGTGGTGGATAAGACTGCCTTGGGTTTTGGAACCCAGCACCAGCACCAGCAGCAGTTCTGTATCGTATACTGCGTCGATTGCAACTGATAGATTGGTTGCTGAAGATCTGTGACCCAAGTGTCGTCATGGTTGATAAATTATAATGCAACGCGTTTCAGGATTCGTCTTGAACCATTTCGCTACGAGTGTCGTATGCGATCTCGCACCAAGTGTTAACTCTTCGTTAACTCTTCGTTTGTTACGTTAAACGTATTCTTCAATGGGTGAGTTTTGATTATGAATAGCTATTCATTTTTTTTTTTCCTGTAATGTCTGTCCTCTTACTGATTTTCCTCAATATGAAAAAAGAAAATTCTCTGCAGATGATTTTCAAGTAATTAACGGGCCCACTTAATTACCTTTAATCATCACTAGGTTCGCTTACCAGATAATTATCCTCCAGGTTAATTACTTAATGACCGAAGGAACACAAAGGTTATTTAGCGTGGCGGACTACCGGTTATCATGGTGGGACTTGGGAAATAGATTGCTTACTGTAGCTACCGACCTCCCAGTGTTGGTTCATCCCTGTGTACCTTAGATGCCTGCCTCAGTGGGTGGTTGATGCCAGTGTCTGCCTCAGTGGTTGGTTGATGCCAGTGTCTTCCTCAGTGGTTGGTTGATGCCAGTGTCTGCCTCAGTGGTTGGTTGATGCCAGTGTCTGCCTCAGTGGTTGGTTGATGCCAGTGTCTTCCTCAGTGGTTGGTTGATGCCAGTGTCTGCCTCAGTGGTTGGTTGATGCCAGTGTCTTCCTCAGTGGTTGGTTGATGCCGGTGTCTTCCTCAGGTGGTTGGTTGATGCCAGTGTCTGCCTCAGTGGTTGGTTGATGCCAGTGTCTGCCTCAGTGGTTGGTTGATGCCAGTGTCTTCCTCAGTGGTTGGTTGATGCCAGTGTCTGCCTCAGTGGTTGGTTGATGCCAGTGTCTGCCTCAGTGGTTGGTTGATGCCAGTGTCTTCCTCAGTGGTTGGTTGATGCCAGTGTCTGCCTCAGTGGTTGGTTGATGCCAGTGTCTTCCTCAGTGGTTGGTTGATGCCGGTGTCTTCCTCAGGTGGTTGGTTGATGCCAGTGTCTGCCTCAGTGGTTGGTTGATGCCAGTGTCTTCCTCAGTGGTTGGTTGATGCCGGTGTCTTCCTCAGGTGGTTGGTTGATGCCAGTGTCTGCCTCAGTGGTTGGTTGATGCCAGTGTCTTCCTTCCTCAGTGGTTGGTTGATGCCAGTGTCTTCCTCAGGTGTTTGGTTGATGCCAGTGTCTGCCTCAGTGGTTGGTTGATGCCAGTGTCTTCCTCAGTGGTTGGTTGATGCCAGTGTCTTCCTCAGTGGTTGGTTGATGCCAGTGTCTGCCTCAGTGGTTGGTTGATGCCATTGTCTTCCTCAGTGGTTGGTTGATGCCAGTGTCTTCCTCAGTGGTTGGTTGATGCCAGTGTCTTCCTCAGTGGTTGGTTGATGCCAGTGTCTGCCTCAGTGGTTGGTTGATGCCACTGTCTTCCTCATCGGTTGGTTGATGCCAGTGTCTGCCTCAGTGGTTGGTTGATGCCAGTGTCTTCCTCAGTGGTTGGTTGATGCCAGTGTCTTCCTCAGTGGTTGGTTGATGCCAGTGTCTGCCTCAGTGGTTGGTTGATGCCAGTGTCTTCCTCAGTGGTTGGTTGATGCCAGTGTCTGCCTCAGATGGTTGATTGATGCCAGTGTCTTCCTCAGTGGTTGGTTGATGCCAGTGTCTGCCTCAGATGGTTGGTTGATGCCAGTGTCTGCCTCAGTGGTTGGTTGATGCCAGTGTCTGCCTCAGAGGGTGGTTGATGCCAGTGTCTGCCTCAGAGGGTGGTTGATGCCAGTGTCTGCCTCAGAGGGTGGTTGATGCCAGTGTCTGCCTCAGTGGTTGGTTGATGCCAGTGTCTGCCTCAGTGGTTGGTTGATGCCAGTGTCTTCCTTCCTCAGTGGTTGGTTGATGCCAGTGTCTTCCTCAGGTGGTTGGTTGATGCCAGTGTCTGCCTCAGTGGTTGGTTGATGCCAGTGTCTTCCTTCCTCAGTGGTTGGTTGATGCCAGTGTCTTCCTCAGGTGTTTGGTTGATGCCAGTGTCTGCCTCAGTGGTTGGTTGATGCCATTGTCTTCCTCAGTGGTTGGTTGATGCCAGTGTCTTCCTCAGTTGTTGGTTGATGCCAGTGTCTGCCTCAGTGGTTGGCTGATGCCTGTGTCTTCCTCAGTGGTTGTTTGATGCCAGTGTCTTCCTCAGTTGTTGGTTGATGCCAGTGTCTGCCTCAGTTGTTGGTTGATGCCAGTGTCTGCCTCATCGGTTGGTTGATGCCAGTGTCTGCCTCAGTGGTTGGTTGATTCCAGTGTCCGCCTCAAGGGGCTTTATTTGTTGGTTTACGCCAGTGTCTATCTCAGGTGGTTGTTTGGTTGATGTCAGTGTCTTCCCCAAAGTGGTTTGGTTGGGTGGTTGATGCCTGGTGTCTGTCTCAGATGGCTGGTTGGTCGATCCCAGCGCCTGGTGCGTTCTCCTACGAGGCGCGAAGGAGGAGCACCCATATCTGGATGAAGATACCAGCCGGTATGGTCGCCATGCCTATTTCGAAGCCCATGTCATGTTTGCACGACCAGCCGACGCCCGCGGGACGACACCCGCCCGCCTCCTGGTTCTTCTGACGCTCCGGGGTTGGGTGTATGTGAGGTTTTCCTCCCACCTCGGAGTCAGACTCGTGGCTCGTACTGGAAGGTCGGGTATTGTAGGGACTTCTTCCCCTCTGACACCATGCCAGATGGTGGGATGGGCAGCACGGGGGGGCACTGAGGGTGGAGAGAGAGAGAGAGAGAGAGAGAGAGAGAGAGAGAGAGAGAGAGAGAGAGAGAGAGAGAGAGAGAGAGAGAGGATTATTACATGAGGGGGTCGGCGGCTGCTGGCTGGGTACGGCATGTCCCTCCTTTTCTCGGTCGGGGCCTCATGAGCCCCATGTCACCCCTGGAATGGTTGACCCTTTTGCTGGTGTTGGTGGTGGTGGTGGTGGTGGTGGTGGCGGTGGTGGTGTTGGTGGCGGTGCTCATGTAGGTTGGTGGAGGCGAAGTGGTTGGTCAGGACCCAGTGTAGGTTTTAGCTGTGTCATTCCCCCCTTTCCCCCCACCCCCAAACCTCACGCTTCGTCATTAAGAGCAACCCAGACGTCGTACTTACTCTCTCTCTCTCTCTCTCTCTCTCTCTCTCTCTCTCTCTCTCTCTCTCTCTCTCTCTCTCTCTCTCTCTCTCTCTCTCTCTCTCAGGGTACAATTAGGGATGCCCCGTCTGACGTACATATCTCCCCTCTCACTGTCGAAAGCTAAGGCCCGGATGAAGCCCCCCATCCCTCACTTGATGGTGGATGCCACATGGGTCCTCCGCTCCTGGTTCTCAGCACAGGTTCCTCGTCTGCTGCGGCAACCTCTCGTCACAGCTCGTCGTCACCTCGAGAACATAATGACGTGCTTTCTCTTCCCGAGCGGGGCGATGTGGTGGGTTGGGGGGGTGCAAGAGAGAGGTTCGAGAGAGATTCAAGAGAGAGAGAGAGAGAGAGAGAGAGAGAGAGAGAGAGAGAGAGAGAGAGAGCACAGACGAGACCTCGCCTCACACGTGCAAGATGTTTCCCGTGCACACCCAAGACGTCAAAGGCACGACGCTACGACCCACGGGTGTTACGATCTGGACTCTTTGAGGGTCGGATCAAAGGCCAGGCCATCACACCCACCCAGGGGTCGTGTCGTCGTGATCAAGGGCCGTATCGTCCTGTTCAAGGGTCGTACCGTCGTACTCGAAGGTCGCACCGTCGTATTCGAGGGTCTTACCGTCTTACTCGAAGTGTCGTACCACCTTGTTCGAGCGTCGTCCCGTCGTACTCGAAGGTCCGCACCGTTCGTGCTCAAGCGTCGTACCGTAGTACTCGAAGGGTCGTACCGTCGTACTCGAAGGGCCTTACCGTCGCGCTCGGAGAAGCTTAATCCCATTCCATGTGTGATGTAGGATTAGAGAAGGATCGCGAATCTTTCCGTTAACCGTTGATTCCATTCCTGCCTCTCTCTCTCTCTCTCTCTCTCTCTCTCTCTCCCCCTCTCCACCCCCGCGCGCCCTCATCCTCATGGTGCCGTCACAGGCGGCGGGAGGAGGTCGTGGCGGCACTGGCCCTAATGGGTGGTTTAAAGCTTCCCGCACGTCCCAGCAGACCACCACCACCACCACTTGGTGATGGTGAGGCCACTGGCGAGAGGAGGCGAACCTACTTCGACTTGTGCCCTGGAGGGGGGAAGGGAAAAGGGGCGAGGGGAAGGGGAGGGAGGGAGGATAAAGGAGGTAACACACATGTGGACCTGATTTAAGGTGTTGGTCGCTTGATGTCGCCTCCGTGTTATGTTTCTGTTTTTGCTTCGACGGCCGATCCTGGCATATTCTCTCTCTCTCTCTCTCTCTCTCTCTCTCTCTCTCTCTCTAGCTTTGTACGTGTGTGTGTGTGTGTGTGTGTGTGTGTGTGTGCTCTCCGCGGTCCGTAAGAAGGGCCACAGATGTTTAAGAGGGAGTGAGACGGAATCATTAAACACTTATCGTCTCGTTTGGTTCAGCCAGAGGGGCTTGACGCTGCTCATTTCTGCCCATATCATTTCGACTTGTGTGGCTGCACCCGCCACTCACGTACAGCCATCAATCTGGAATTAAACCACTTGGCTTATACGTGCCTTCTGCATGCTTAGCATCCCACAGGTTGGGGTCGACCTACGTACCCACTGGGTTGAAGTGTGTGTGTGTGTGTGTGTGTGTGTGTGTGTGTGTGTGTGGACAGCGAGAGTAAATGCTGTTTGAGTACTTGTAGAGGTGGAGGGGCGAGAGGCCTTGTTTGACCTGAAGGAATGGGATCATATGGGTGGAGGGGCGAGAGGCCTTGTTTGACCTGAAGGAATGGGATCATATGGGTGGAGGGGCGAGAGACCTTGACTGACGTGAAGGAATGGGATCATATGGGTGTAGGGGCGAGGCTTTGTTTGACCTGAAGGAATGGGATCGTATGGGTGGAGGGGCGAGGCCTTGCTTGACCTGAAGGAATGGGATCATATGGGTGAAGGGGCGAGAGGCCTTGTTTGACCTGAAGGAATGGGATCATATGGGTGGAGGGGCGAGGCCTTGTTTGACCTGAAGGAATGGGATCATATGGGTGGAGGGGCGAGAGGCCTTGTTTGACCTGAAGGAATGGGATCATATGGGTGGAGGGGCGAGGCCTTGCTTGACCTGAAGGAATGGGATCATATGGGTGGAGGGGCGAGAGGCCTTGTTTGACCTGAAGGAATGGGATCATATGGGTGGAGGGGCGAGGCCTTGTTTGACCTGAAGGAATGGGATCATATGGGTGGAGGGGCGAGAGGCCTTGTTTGACCTGAAGGAATGGGATCATATGGGTGGAGGGGCGAGAGGCCTTGTTTGACCTGAAGGAATGGGATCATATGGGTGGAGGGGCGAGGCCTTGTTTGACCTGAAGGAATGGGATCATATGGGTGGAGGGGCGAGAGGCCTTGTTTGACCTGAAGGAATAGGATCAGGGGCGCTGAGTGCTGACGATGTCTCCCAAGGGCATCTATTATTTGGTCATACGATTTTTGAAGTGGCAACTGTAACAAAGAAATCTCTTTCTACCAGGGAGCTGGAGGCTCTCTGACCCTCTGACATATTGATCATAATGACCAGCATGGCACCTGGCTACACCGTGCCTTATCCCACCCTATGACGGCCATCTTGTGCGGCAAGGGAGAGGAGTGAGAGGAAGAGAGAATGAAGGAAGTGATCAAGGCTCAGCGAGTGTTTTGTAGACCTGACTCGTTTTAGGAAGAAGGGAAGGATGAAAGAAGAAAAAAAAAAAAATGAATGCATCACTTCGCTATTCGAGGAGGTGGAGGAGGAGGAGGAGGAGGAGGGAGGAGGAGGAGGAAGAAGAAGAAGAAGAGGTGTTATGGTAACGCTCAATCTTCGTGTGGTGTGTCTGGTCCTCATGGTGAAGACTGTTGGGAGAAGCACCGGCCAGACGCCTGACTCGGCCGGGGTCGCCCTCCAAGTCCAAGCTGGCCGGGACGCGCTCGGTCAGTCCCTTCCTCCCCCAGAACATTGGCCAGAATTATGCCTGTAAGAGAGAGAGAGAGAGAGAGAGAGAGAGAGAGAGAGAGAGAGAGAGAGAGAGAGAGAGAGAGAGAGCAGCAACATTTGTGACGTACAAGGTTAGGGTATTTCCCGGTAATGAGCGAGAGAGAAGGCTTTTGATCCCACTCTCAGGAAGACCCAGACCCAGCTCTCATTCCTTGGGCGAATAAGAGTCCAGCGAATACAGAATGGCTGCTCACTAGACAAGTGACTGGGGTTAAAGACACAACCGAGTTTGTGGTGTGGATTATCTATCGTGTCCAGGATAGACCGGAGGATGTATACATGGATATGACTACTAGAGTTTGTAGGTGGTCGAATGAGACCATTCTTTTGTCTACTCCTGGCGTTACCTAGCTGACGCACGAATTGACAACCCTATGATATATATATATATATATATATATATATATATATATATATATATATATATATATATATATATATATATATAAGCAAATGTAGGATTTATGGATCTGGAAAAGGCATATGATAGAGTTGACAGAGATGCTCTGTGGAAGGTATTAAGAATATATGGTGTGGGAGGCAAGTTGTTAGAAGCAGTGAAAAGTTTTTATCGAGGATGTAAGGCATGTGTACGTGTAGGAAGAGAGGAAAGTGATTGGTTCTCAGTGAATGTTCGCTTGCGGCAGGGGTGTGTGATGTCTCCATGGTTGTTTAATTTGTTTATGGATGGGGTTGTTAGGGAGGTGAATGCAAGAGTTTTGGAAAGAGGGGCAAGTATGAAGTCTGTTGTGGATGAGAGAGCTTGGGAAGTGAGTCAGTTGTTGTTCGCTGATGATACAGCGCTGGTGGCTGATTCATGTGAGAAGCTGCAGAAGCTGGTGACTGAGTTTGGTAAAGTGTGTGAAAGAAGAAAGTTAAGAGTAAATGTGAATAAGAGCAAGGTTATTAGGTACAGTAGGGTTGAGGGTCAAGTCAATTGGGAGGTAAGTTTGAATGGAGAAAAACTGGAGGAAGTAAAGTGTTTTAGATATCTGGGAGTGGATCTGGCAGCGGATGGAACCATGGAAGCGGAAGTGAATCATAGGGTGGGGGAGGGGGCGAAAATCCTGGGAGCCTTGAAGAATGTGTGGAAGTCGAGAACATTATCTCGGAAAGCAAAAATGGGTATGTTTGAAGGAATAGTGGTTCCAACAATGTTGTATGGTTGCGAGGCGTGGGCTATGGATAGAGTTGTGCGCAGGAGGGTGGATGTGCTGGAAATGAGATGTTTGAGGACAATGTGTGGTGTGAGGTGGTTTGATCGAGTAAGTAATGTAAGGGTAAGAGAGATGTGTGGAAATAAAAAGAGCGTGGTTGAGAGAGCAGAAGAGGGTATTTTGAAATGGTTTGGGCACATGGAGAGAATGAGTGAGGAAAGATTGACCAAGAGGATTTATTTGTCGGAGGTGGAGGGAACGAGGAGAAGTGGGAGACCAAATTGGAGGTGGAAAAATGGAGTGAAAAAGATTTTGAGTGATCGGGGCCTGAACATGCAGGAGGGTTAAAGGCGGGCAAGGAATAGAGTGAATTGGATCGATGTGGTATACCGGGGTTGACGTGCTGTCAGTGGATTGAATCAGGGCATGTGAAGCGTCTGGGGTAAACCATGGAAAGTTGTGTGGGGCCTGGATGTGGAAAGGGAGCTGTGGTTTCGGGCATTATTGCATGACAGCTGGAGACTGAGTGTGAACGAATGGGGCATTTATTATCTTTTCCTAGCGCTACCTCGCACACATGAGGGGGGAGGGGGATGGTATTCCATGTGTGGCAAGGTGGCGATGGGAATGAATAAAGGCAGACAGTGTGAATTGTGTGCATGGGTATATATGTATGTGTCTGTGTGTGTATATATATGTGCACATTGAGATGTATAGATATGTATATTTGCGTGTGTGGACGTGTGTGTATATACATGTGTATGGGGGTGGGTTGGGCCATTTCTTTCTTCTGTTTCCTTGCGCTACCTCGCAAATGCGGGAGACAGCGACAAAGCAAAATAAATGAATCAATATATATATATATATATATATATATATATATATATATATATATATATATATATATATATATATATATATATATATATATATATATATATGTAAAACCACACTCATAACCTAACCTGTCCTCGGCATGGTTGAGTATTTACCCTATAGTTCAAGAGACAGAGACCCTGGTGTTAGCCCCTCTCTGGCCAGCCTCTGGGTTTAGTCCCTAAAAGACCGGGAGGACAAGTATACAGTATTATGGAAAGGCAAGTAATATGCAGCTTGTCCTGGCCTCATGAGAGCAGTGAGGCTGTCCCGACTCTTACATCCAGAGTCACCACCCTCCTGTTCCACTGTACCACACCTCCCCGTCCCTTCGTCCCTTTCCATTTCTCTTCTGTTCTCATCCTATCTTTTTCTTTCTTTCCTTCTTCATGCCATTCTTCTTCTCCCACCCTTTTTCCCTTCTGTTTTCTTCGCATTTTTTCCATCCTCCGCTCTTCCTTCCCACCTCTCCCATTATTCCTTCCTCCTCCTCTTCACCATCATCATCATCATCGTCATTGTCATCATCATCATCATCATCATCATCATTGTCATCATTTTCCTCCTACTCCTCCTCCTCCTCCTCCTCCTCCTCCTCCTCTTCTTCTTCTTCCTCTTCTTCTTCTTCTTCTTCTTCTTCTTCTTCTTCTTCTTCTTCTTCTTCTTCTTCTCTTCCTCCTCCTCTTGCTGCTCCTGCTGCTGCTCCTCCTCCTGGCCTGGTAATACGGCGCGCGTGTCGCTCATCATCATGGGGGAGGTGGTGGTGGCAAGGCCACCCTGGTAATGGTGTTCAGGCTATCAGCCTCCCTCCACCATTCCCTCCCGGTAATGAAGATATTCATAACCTCTCCTGCTGACTCCCTCCCTTGTTGTACTCACACTTCCCCTCCTCATAAAGCCTCCCTCCTTCCCTCCCTCCCTCCTTCCCTCCCTCCCTCCTGTCCTGGTGGCTCTTACTACTTCCTCCAGGTGTTCAAGACGCAGATTAAGCTCTCTCTCTCTCTCTCTCTCTCTCTCTCTCTCTCTCTCTCTCTCTCTCTCTCTCTCTCTCTCTCTCTCTCTCTCTCTCATTACAGGGAACTGCTGGTTGATAAGTGATGAGGTTCACGCTTACTTGGTTTTGTAGACAAGCTGTGTGTGTGTGTGTGTGTGTGTGTGTGTGTGTGTGTGTGTGTGTGTGTGTGTGTAATTTCCCATTTGCATTACTGTCGTGCAACATATGAAATATCTATGTGCTGTTCACATTCACAGTTTCATCTCTGACATTGTCCTGGTCATACACTGCCCATACCATGTGAATACTTCTTTACATGCTTTTATTTTTAAATTTGAGTTCTTCGATCTTATTATCTTTATATCTGGTCTCTTATGACCTCATCAAACTGGATTAGAAATAAAAAAATAATGGTTTTAAGTTGTCCCGTACTCTTTAATAGAGACCGAATTTAAGGTTTCTCTCTGTTGTCTCGCTGTCACTCAGCTATCTTAACCCTGTCCCTCATCTGGGCCTTCTCTATTTGTTTTTCGTGTTTTCGGTGAGCGCAATGACCACGCTAGTGGTTTTGGCCTGGTTTAGGATGTGGACAGTTTGCTTGAGCATTTCCTTACGTCTTGTACTAGATGCAGTTGTGATATTTTTGCCGCCAGACGGAGTTGGTCTCTTTCGCAGTTCTCCCGAGGTGGGACACTGGGTACACATTAGGTACATAGTCGACTCCAAATGACCCCCCTCTCTCACACACACACAGAGACATTCAGGTTATTTCCTGCTTAATACAGTGTGTAGCGACGTCTTCTTTCGCCGTGTTCCATCCTCATCACTTTGCATTTGCTCGGGATTAGAGTTAATCAACCAATGACAAGACCTGCGTTGGAGTTTGTCTGGGTCTTATTGTTATTTGATGCTCTCATTATCACTTACCTTCCCGCATGACCTTGGCATTATCCACAGACGTATGTAGGTACGAGGGTAATCCCATAACACACCACTGGCGATCTCATCGCATATCGTAAAGGCTGGTCTGACATGCGTCTATGGTCCCCTTCTCAGTGGCTGTTTTCTTTCCCATCCATGGCATCATCTCTATATTCCTGCCTGAAGATGCAGCGACCTCACCAGCTTCCCTTGTGATGCAGTGTCAAATGCTTTCTGGCAGTCCGTATAAACACAGTCCACCTAACCTTCTCTTTTGTCCAAAACAGAGTTTACTTGATCATAGAAGTGTGAGAGATTTCTTCACATATGGCCTCATGTCCATAGATCCATTTTTTTTTTCCCTCACTTCGATAGTTTCTCCTTTATAAACTTAAGGCCGTTAGTGTCCGTTATCATGGGGTGCTAAGAATCTCTGGGTTCTCGCCTGACTCTACTGCCAATGAGAAGGGGGACTCAGACAGTAGTAGTACTTGCCCCTCCCACGATCTCTTCCTTTCTAATAGACCTGCTAATTTTTCTCTTCACTGTACCGACATTCGTGGTTCTTTTGGTAACCTCCCTTCTGTCGGATAATATCTGTCTTGTACCATTCCTAATATCTTACTTCTATCTACTACCCAAGTAGTCTGATAATGCTTTCATTAGCCCCTTTGTGATATCCAACTATAATCTCCATTCACCACCCCGGTTCAGCTGAAGATTGTGTCTGTGCTTATTCTAACATCAACAACGCACATGTGACACGCCTCGAGGACCTTGAGTCCCCAAACTTTGATGTTATCTGGCTCAAGATCTGTTTCAAGCTACCAGTGTTCTCCTTTGTGTCGCTCACTGCTGTGCTCATCCTCCAGATTCTCTACCTCTCTTCGTCACGAAGCCGTGGCATCTTCACACTCGCACGCCGAGATGCTCTGCCTGGGAGATTCCAACGTTCAACGTAGGGAATGGTTCATTTCCTCCCATACGGATGGTGGAGGGATGGACGCCCTCACGTTCTCCAGTCTCATTGATTTAGAGCAAATATTAACCGCTCGACCCATATTCTTGACCGATGTGACCACGCTGCTAATATTTTGGGTCTGTTTTTTTTTTTTTTTTTACCTCTAATCCTTGGCGCTGGTTCATCTGACCACACCCTCCTAAATACATCTATTTTAAAGTCACCTTTCCCTCCGGCAGCCCCTTCTATACGTAGATAATGGCACCTCAACAAAGCTGGCTGGAATAACTGACGAAAATTCATTTCTGACTTTCTTCTGTGCTGTTGCTGCTGTCTCCGTCAAACGCACAGTAAAGGTTATTGTGATGGGAATGGAAGCATGTAACCTATATCCCTCTTCCTCCAAGATGACCTCTTCTTCCTTTCCATGGTTCAACCGTTCCTGCTCTAAAGGCCATTCAGGTAGGGGTTCATGCCTTTCGGGCTTGGAAAAACTCTCCTTCCCTGGGACACCCACTCGGCGTTTATCACTGCCCGTAATCATTGCAAGCACGATATCCGGGAGGCGAAGTGTTCCTTTATTCAAAGCGAATGCGATTGCCTCTCCTCTTCTCTTTTCGGTTTGACGGTTTTGTAGCCGTCTTTCCGGTAAACAGGGCGACCCTCTTTGGTTCTCGTTTCTCTTCTAACTCCACCTTGGATGACTCCAACATTCCTTCACCCCCTGATGCTCCTCTTACTAATCCTATGTCCCTCCTTTTAACCTCTTTTCGAACTGTCCGAAAAGCGCGTCTCTCCCTGGACACAAGTAAGGCTTACGGTCCTGATGGCATCCATCCCCGTGTACTTAAAGAGTGTGCCTCTGAACTTTCATCTTTGTTTACTCGTCTGTTCCGTTTCTTTTTAGAAAAAAATGAACTTTTACTTCTTTTTGGAAGCATTCGTCGGTATATCTCATCCCTAAGAAGGGTGACTGTTCTAACCTCACTCACTATCGTCCTGTTGATTTGACGTTTACCATTTCCAATGTCTTTGAATCCCCCCCTCAACTCCCATATCCTGAGACATCTTGCATCTCACAGTCTTCTCTCTGATCACCTGCGTGGCTTCCGTAAGGCGAGATCCACTGGTGATGTTCTTTCATATCTTACTAATGCGTGGTCATCATCCCAGTAAGATTTTGGGGGAGTCATATGTAGCTGCCCTTGACATATCTAAGGCTTTTGATAGGGTGCGGCACCAGAGTCTTATCTCAAAGCCCTCCTCTTTTGGCTTCCCTCCCTCACTTTGCTCCCTCATATCTAGCTTCCTCCGTGGCCGATCTGTCTGCGTGGTTGTTGTTGTTGATGGATCAGCCTCTCCCCCTTTTCTTCATCAGTAGCTCTGTCCTGCCTCCTGCACTTTTTTCTCCCTTATTTTATCAAAGATATTTCTCTTCCTCTGCAAATGACCTGCACTCATATGTTGATGACTCAACACGGAATTCCACCGCAGCCTTCAGTTTTGCTCCTTCTTCACTCACTCGATCTTGCATCCCGTCTCGACACAGCTTCCTCAGTAGACTCAGACTTGGATAGGATGTCTGAGTGTGGTGGACGAAATCTGGTTAGGTTTAATGCCTCCAAGATCCAGTTGCTGCCCATCTATATATATATCGACAATTTCTCACAACTTTCTCCTTCGTCGGATCTGTAATTCCGCCTCTTGACGCAGTGATCATACTTGGTATTACCGTAAAATACACACTTATCTATCTTGTAAACCGCACATTAAGGAAATAACCAAGTTTGCCTCTTAAGAAACTGTGAGTCCTCTTTAGATGTGGAGATTTCTTTTCTTTTGGACAGTTGCTCCGTTTATAGAAAGGTTTGATCCGTCCTTGTATCGAGTGCTCTCCTCACATCAAGTGTGGTTCTAACTATGCATGCTGACTTGACTAGAGTTAAGACGAAAGCGTTCTCGCTTCTCGTCACATGACTATTGTGGTGTGGCGGTTAGCATTGCTGACAGTGAAGCATTCACGGGCTTCCAGGGATCGATCGGATAGGTTGGAAATTCTTGTTGTGATAATTGGTCCTCAGCCAATCCAGCTGTTCATCCTCCCCTATGTGCTGGTCGATAGATTGGGTACCTGGCTTAGGCTATGGCATCCTTGTGGGTCTTAAGGGTATACAGTGTGGGAGGAAAGCTGCTAAAAGCAGTGAGAAGTTCTTATCAAGGGTGTAAGATGTATGTACAAGTAGGAAGAGAGGAGAGTGAATGGTTCCAAGTGAAGGTTAGTCTGCGGCAGGGGTGTGTGATGTCCCCATAGTTGTTTTATACGTTTAGGGATTGGGTGATGAGGGAGGTATATGCGAGAGGCTTGGAGAAAGGGGCGAGTATGATGTCTGTAGGGGATGAGAGGGCCTGGGAAGAAAGTCAGTTGTACTTTGCCGATGATACAGCACTGGTGACAGATTTCAGTGTGACACTGCGGAAGTTGGTGACTGAATTTGGAAGGGTTTGTTAAAGGAGGAAGCCGGGAATAAATGTGAATAAAAGCAGGGCTGTTAGGTTTAGTAGAGTTAAGGGACAGGTTAGTTGGGGTGTGAGTTTGGATATAGTATAGATTGGAGGAAGTGTTTTAGATACCTGGAAGTGGACATAGCAGCAAATGGAAACATGGAAGGGGAAGTGATTCATAGGGTGGGTGAGGGGGCGAAGGTTCTGGAAACCTTGAAGAATGCATGGTAAGAGAGATCGTCGTCTGAGAAGGCAAAAATGGGTATGTTTGAAGATAAAGTAGTCCCAACGATATTGCATGGACGCGAGGCATGGGCTGTAGATAAGATTATGCGGAGGAGGGTGGATGTGTTGAAAATGAAATGTTTGAGGACAATATGTGGTGTTAGGTGTTTGATCGAGTAAGTAATGAAAGGGTAAGAGAGATGTAATAAAAATAGTGTGATTGAAGGAGCTGAATTGGGACTGTTGAAAGGGTTAGGACATATAGAGAGAATGAGTGAGGAAAGGTTGAGAAAGAGGATATTTGTGTCAGAGGTGTAGGGAACAAGGAGAACAACGACCGAATTGTAGGTGGAAGGATGAAGTGAAAAAGACTTTGAGCGACCGGGCCTTGAACATGCAGGAAGGTGAATGGCGTGCACGGGATAGAGTGAATTGGAACGCCGTTGTAGACAGGGGATGACGTGCTATCAGCAGACTGAACCAGGGCAACCGGGATAAATCACGGAAAGGTCTGTGGAGCCTGGATGTGGATAGGGAGCTGTGGTTTCGGTGAATTACTCATGACAGCTAGAGAATGAATGTGAGCGAATGTGGCCTTTTTTCGTCTGTTACTAGAACTGCTTCGCTAACGTGGTAGGCGGCGAACAAGTATAAAAGAGTATATATATATATATATATATATATATATATATATATATATATATATATATATATATATATATATATATATATATATATTTAAATTTTTGTATATTGGGTATACACACTGGAAGCTCCACCTCATAACCATGCATTTCCATCTCTCTCTCTCTCTCTCTCTCTCTCTCTCTCTCTCTCTCTCTCTCTCTCTCTCTCTCTCTCTCTCTCTCTCTCTCGTGTTTTGGTATATATCCGTATATTTGTGTAATTGTTTACACATTGGACATACTGGCGTTGGAAACGAGAATTTCCAGTGCATGTGTCAGAGTTATACTCCCGTAGGGTCTGTGGTAAAGAGGAATGTTGAAGTGTTGACGAGAGCTGGGGGAGAAGCGGGAGGGGATGTGAGAGGACCTACAGGGAGAGAGAGAGAGAGAGAGAGAGAGAGAGAGAGAGAGAGAGAGAGAGAGAGAGAGAGAGAGAGAGAGAGACATTGAAAAGAGGGAAATGGTGAGAACGAGAAGCTATGACGCGAAGGAACGGATAAAGGGTAGATGAAGGCGAAGCGGGGAGAGAGAGAGAGAGAGAGAGAGAGAGAGAGAGAGAGAGAGAGAGAGAGAGAGAGAGAGAGAGAGAGAGAGCTAGCGAGCGAGCGAGCGAGCGAGCGAGTCAACAAGATGAAGAGAGGAAGAGAGAGTGAGCGAGCAAGCAATCATTTAGCGTCTGCCTGGCAAGGGGTTAGGGTGACCGTTGTGGATTTTTGTCAGGAGGCTGCTGGGGAAGGAAGAGGAAGAGGAGGAGGAGGAAGAGGATAGAGAGAGAGAGAGAGAGAGAGAGAGAGAGAGAGAGAGAGAGAGAGAGAGAGAGAGAGAGAGGCAGAAGGAAGATCTTGGTTAAGTGGAGGAGGTGAGGTGCGTATAGAGTCAGGAGGAGAACAGGAGGGCTTAGGAGAGTGGGAAAGTTTTGACTTGATGGAAGTTACAAGGATTAAGGTCTGGGTAAGTGAGGAAGGAAGAGGGATTGACGAGGTAGGGGGAAGAGCGGACGAGCGGAGAGAGAGAGAGAGAGAGAGAGAGAGAGAGAGAGAGAGAGAGAGAGAGAGAGAGAGTACATGGGAAGGATAGACAACAGAAGGTTCTTTTTGACCCATTTGTGGGTTATCTGTTTTTTTCATCAATTCAAATGTATTAAATTCCTGTTGTAAGTGGGTGAAGTAAGGGTAAAAGAGGAATAAAGGCTCTCTTCCCACCCTCCACGCCCTCCGGTCATACCAGCAGTAGACCAAGAGTAGAGGGCGGGCATACCATGCATTGGTGAAGTATGCCAGCATGGAATGTAACAGGATAGAAAGGGGAAATCCTGTTGTAATAACGCAGTATCCCATCCTTTTTTTTTTTTTTTTCGCACTGCTCTATGTATATTCTTAGGAGTCTGGCTGGGATGAGGAAAATGAACTAGGGTGTGTATATTTTTTTTTCTCTCTCTCTCTTTCTTTCTCCATTGTTCTTGCGGTTTATATCTGAAGTGATGGCAGATTTGACTGACTTGTTTATGAAAGGACTTGAAGTCTTTGCATTGATGGGGTTTAACCAGTGACTGTGATCCGCTCGTCTATCTCGAAAGCCATGTGTGTTTCCCTCCACCCACTCCCTCGCCTGCGTTGCATCTTTTATGTTTTGTTCCAGTTCTTCCTGTTACCTGGACTCTCTCACGCATTTCGAAAAAAAAAAAGATATTCGTGATTTGTTTTGTCAGTTTGTTAGATTTTCTGCGCTTCTTAGAGAGAGAGAGAGAGAGAGAGAGAGAGAGAGAGAGAAGAGAGAGAGAGAGAGAGAGAGAGAGAGAGAGAGAGAGAGAGAGAGAGAGAGAGAGAGAGAGAGAGATCTAATACTTTAGGTCTCTCTCAAGATTCTTCAGAGATGGAATGAGAGAGAGAGAGAGAGAGAGAGAGAGAAAGAGAGAGAAAGAGAGAGAGAGAGAAAGAGAGAGAGAACGTTTTAGGTCTCTCTTCTTACCAGATTCCTCAGAAATGGAATCAGTTTTGGACCCCCGTCTTTGTACTTGTTCCAGTCTCTCTTCGTCTTCCCTGTAGTTTCGGAGGGTATGAGATGTGGGGGGGACGGGGAGGGGGGGGGGTAAGAATGAGGGGGGATATCGGATATACAATTTGGAATGAAGGAAAGAACACAGACACGCACACGGCGTAAAGGAAGAGGCAGAGCTCAGATGATGGGCGCCGGGCGGGCATAAAAGATGCGCAGCGGGTGCTGTAAAGGAATAGAAATGGGGGGGGAGTACCGACTCAGGAGGAGGAGGAGGGGGGGGGGGAGTGAACAGCGCTAAAAGACGAACGAAAGAAAACAGTTGATGAGGAGGGGGGGGGGGGGACTGGAGGAATCCATAAGGAACGTAGATGGGCGAACATCTGACATGTTAAGAGTATAGATAGTGAAACAGATGTGAGGGCCCTGTTATTGGATGTTAGATGGCGTGACAGCAGTAGTGAGGACCCCCCCCCCCCCCCCCCCGATATAGATGTTAGATAGTGTAACAGATGTTAGATGGTGTGACAGAGGACGTGAGGACCCCCCCGATATAGATGTTAGATAGTGTAACGGATGTTAGATGGTGTGACAGAGGAAGTGAGGAGACTGATGTAGATGTTGGGTAGTTTGATAGAAGAAGTGAGGAGCCTGACATGTAGATGCTGGATAGCGTAACGGAGGAAGGGTGGAGCTCGATATAGACGTTAGAGAGTGTAACAAAGGAAGTGAGGAGCCCTGATATAGCTGTTAGACTATAGGAGTGTGGGGAAACTACCTCAGCGGGGGAGGAGTAGAGGAACGTGTGTTAGAAAGAAAAAAAAATTGGCCTGAGGACAAGACATGTAAAGATAAATGATGATGATGATGATGATGATGATGCGATGACTCTAAACAGACATGATGGATAGAGTGGGGCCACCGCCGCCTGTAAACACTGGAACAGGAGGGAGAGGAGGGGACGCTGACGAGGGAAGGAAAGGGAAGCGGAGGGAAGGAGCTGTGCTCTGGAAATTTTGCTCTCTGGAGCACTAGGGAGGGGGACGACTTCCTTGAGCGCTAGGGGAACGACTTCCTTAAGGAGCGCTAGGGGGACGACTTCCTTGAGGAGCACTAGGGGGACGACTTTCATGAGTCCATGTGGACGACTTTCTGAGCGCTAAGGGGACGACTTTTTTGAGCGCTAGGGGGACGATTTTCTTGAGCCCATGTGGACGACTTTCTTGAGCGCTAGGGGGACGACTTTCTCAAACAGTACGGAGAACGACATCTTCATACCTGAAGGGGACGACCTTTGGACTGAAAGTTAATTGACGACGACAGTAATACTGAGATTGAGATGTAGAAGGACGCGAATAGGAGGAGTGATGCACGAGTGTAAGAGTGGGAGAAGGAAGAAAGAGAGGAGAGGGTAGAGTGTAGGGAGGGAGAGGAGTTTGGGAGTGGAGGTAGAGCCAGGTCAGGGAGCCTCTTCAGGAAGAGGGCTGGGGGGGAAGAGAGCGAGGGAGAGGCCAGGAGGTTAGGAAGAGAGGGGGCAGGAGGAGAGACTCAGGGATGTAAAGGGAGAGGTTTTGGTGAGAGCGTGGAGGGCTGGGGGGTGGGTGGAGGAGGGAAGGGGGACACAGGAGGACAGAACCAAGAGCCACTCAGATGAAAAAAGAAAAAGGGAAATGATCTTTTCCACCGGGAGAAAGGGGGAGCCATTGGCCTGGAGAGAATGAATCATTGCCGGAGACCATCCTAGCAGTGATTGCCCGTGACCATCCTAACAGTGATTGCCCGTGACCATCCTAACAGTGATTGCCGGAGACCATCTTAGCAGTGATTGCTGAAGACCATCCTAGCAGTGATTGCCGGAGGCCATCCTAACAGTGATTGCCGGAGACCATCCAAACAGTGATTGCTGGAGACCATCCTAACAGTGATTGCTGAAGACCATCCTAGCAGTGATTGCCGGAGGCCATCCTAACAGTGATTGCTGGAGACCATCCTAACAGTGATTGCTGGAGACCATCCCAACAGTGATTGCTGGAGACCATCCTAACAGTGATTGCTGGAGACCATCCTAGCAGTGATTGCCGGAGACCATCCTAACAGTGATTGCTGGAGACCATCCTAACAGTGATTGCTGGAGACCATCCTAACAGTGATTGCCGGAGACCATGCTAACAGTGATTGCCCGTGACCATCCTAACAGTGATTGCCCGTGACCATCCTAACAGTGATTGCTGGAGACCATCCTAACAGTGATTGCTGGAGACCATCCTAACAGTGATTGCTGGAGACCATCCTAACAGTGATTGCCGGAGACCATCCCAACAGTGATTGCTGGAGACCATCCTAACAGTGATTGCTGGAGACCATCCCAACAGTGATTGCTGGAGACCATCCTAACAGTGATTGCTGGAGACCATCCCAACAGTGATTGCTGGAGACCATCCTAACAGTGATTGCTGTAGACCATGCTAACAGTGATTGCTGGAGACCATCCCAACAGTGATTGCTGGAGACCATCTTAACAGTGATTGCTGTAGACCATCCTAACAGTGATTGCTGGAGACCATCCTAACAGTGATTGCTGTAGACCATCCTAACAGTGATTGCTGGAGACCATCCCAACAGTGATTGCTGGAGACCATCCTAACAGTGATTGCTGGAGACCATCGTAACGTAGACCAAAATAACACCATCGAGAGGAATTAGGGAGCATAAACACATCGTTCCAAACCTGGAGACAGGAAGGTAACGTTACCAGACGTAACGTTAGTCAAGGAGGAACATTACCAGACGTAACGTTACTCTAGGAGGAACATTACCAGACGTAACGTTAGTCAAGGAGGAACATTACCAGACGTAACGTTAGTGCAGGATGGTGACGTTACCAGACGTAACAGTGCAGGATGGTGACGTTACCAGGCGTAACGTTCCTCCAGGAGAGGAACGTTACCAGGCGTAACGTTCCTCCAGGAGAGGAACGTTACCAACGATGTGGCCGCCGTAACCTGTACGAGAGACGAGAAAAAAAGAGGGAGAGAAAACGGGAAAAGAAAATCAGACGGGAAGCAAGTATGGCTTGAAAATGAGGCAAGAACTGGGTGGAGGAACATAAGAAAGAGCGGCGACGTCTATAAAGTGGGAGGGAGGAGGAGGAGGGGAGAACTGGCCCGTCTCGGGCGGCAGGGAAGAAGTGGAAAGAAAATTTTATGCCAGGGGGAAACGGGTCGAGGACGCGGGCAAGTTGTTTGTTGAAGACCTGGGCGACGACCAGACCAGACCAGGCCAGACCAGACCAGGCCAGGCCAGACCAGGCCAGGCCAGGCCTCCCACTCCACCAGACCGTCCGCTCCCTCACTCCCAGGCCGATGGACCCCGCTCCCTCGCCCAGGTGGAAGGAGGAGGAAGGGAAGGTGTATTAATTGATCATGTTCTTATCATACCAGAGATTTATGACTGTATAAAAGATCCCGGGGCTGTCGTCATGCCGCGCTCCGGCAGTGTGCATCGTGGGCCATCATGATGGTGGGAGGGTAAGTCCGCGCCATCCCTGCACACTCACTCAGGCCAGGCAAACCTCTCTACTCCTGCCTCTCTGTAATGGAGTGCCTCTCGTGCACACCCGCCTACCACGCATAAAGTCCTGCGTTCGAATCCTGGCTGATGGAGGATATATATATATATATATATATATATATATATATATATATATATATATATATATATATATATATATATATATATATATTATCCCTGGGGATAGGGGAGAAAGAATACTTCCCACGTATTCCCTGCGTGTCGTAGAAGGCGACTAAAAGGGAAGGGAGCGGGGGGCTGGAAATCCTCCCCTCTTAATTTTTTTTTCTTTTTTATTTTCCAAAAGAAGGAACAGAGAAGGGGGCCTGGTGAGGATATTCCCTAAAAGGCCCAGTCCTCTGTTCTTAACGCTACCTCGCTAATGCGGGAAATGGCGAATAGTATGAAAGAAAGAAGAAAGAATATATATATATATATATATATATATATATATATATATATATATATATATATATATCTTTTTGTCACGCTTCGCTGTTTCCTGCGTTAGCGAGGTAGTGCCAGAAACAGACGAGAAGTGCCGTCATACTCACATCCATACTGTGTCCGTCTTGTGATGTACCGTAGCCGCAGCCCACTCTCCACAACCAGGTTCCCCAGGCTTTTCCATGGTTTCCCAAGACTGCTTCACATCCTCTGGTTCAGTCCATTGACAGCACGTCGCCCCATGTGTACCACATCTGTCCATTTCATTCAATCCTATTTCTTTCTTATACCATCCTACATCTTCAGGCCCCGAACAGGCAAACCTTTTCCTCTCCATCCTTCCATCTCCAGTGCTGTCTTCCCCTTCTCCCTCGTCCCCTCGACTGAAAATTTTACACACATATCCTCTTTGTCAAACCCTCGTCACTGATTTTTTTTTTCTATTTGTCCAAACCATATCAGCACACCCTCTTCAGTTCTCTCAACCCCACTCATCTTGTTACCATACGTCTCTTATACCCTGTGGTTTCTTACTCGGTCAGCCCTCCTCACACCACATGTTGATCTCACACATTTAATTACCAGTACATTTACCCTCTTCCTTACTCTCTCGTCTGTAGTCCAAGCTGCTAATCCAATCAACACTGTCGGGAATGCTACACCTTCACACATACCCATGTTCGCCTTCCCAGATCGTACCCTCTCTTTCCACTCATTCCTCGGTGCTTCCAGAACCTTCCCCTCCAAACCCCACCCTACCTACCCACCCATTCTATCTATGACTCACGTCAGCTCCATTGGTCCTATTCGCTGCCATATCCACTTCTGTGTATCTTACAAAAAACACTTCACTTCCTCCAAAATTTCTTCATTCAGACTCCCACCCCAACTACTAACCTGTCTCAACAGTAATATACTTGATATATATATTTTTTTTTTTTTTTTTTTTTTTTTTTTTTTTTATACTTTGTCGCTGTCTCCCGCGTTTGCGAGGTAGCGCAAGGAAACAGACGAAAGAAATGGCCCAACCCCCCCCCCCCCCATACACATGCACATACACACGTCCACACACGCAAATATACATACCTACACAGCTTTCCATGGTTTACCCCAGACGCTCCACATGCCTTGCTTCAATCCACTGACAGCACGTCAACCCCTGTATACCACATGACTCCAATTCACTCTATTTCTTGCCCTCCTTTCACCCTCCTGCATGTTCAGGCCCCGATCACACAAAATCTTTTTCACTCCATCTTTCCACCTCCAATTTGGTCTCCCTCTTCTCCTCGTTCCCTCCACCTCCGACACATATATCCTCTTGGTCAATCTCTCCTCACTCATTCTCTCCATGTGCCCAAACCATTTCAAAACACCCTCTTCTGCTCTCTCAACCACGCTCTTTTTACTTCCACACATCTCTCTTACCCTTACGTTACTTACTCGATCAAACCACCTCACACCACACATTGTCCTCAAACATCTCATTTCCAGCACATCCATCCTCCTGCGCACATCTCTATCCATAGCCCACGCCTCGCAACCATACAACATTGTTGGAACCACTATTCCCTCAAACATACCCATTTTTGCTTTCCGAGATAATGTTCTCGACTTCCACACATTTTTCAAGGCTCCCAAAATTTTCGCCCCCTCCCCCACCCTATGATCCACTTCCGCTTCCATGGTTCCATCCGCTGACAGATCCACTCCCAGATATCTAAAACACTTCACTTCCTCCAGTTTTTCTCCATTCAAACTCACCTCCCAATTGACTTGACCCTCACCCCTACTGTACCTAATAACCTTGCTCTTATTCACATTTACTCTCAACTTTCTTCTTCCACACACTTTACCAAACTCAGTCACCAGCTTCTGCAGTTTCTCACATGAATCAGCCACCAGCGCTGTATCATCAGCGAACAACAACTGACTCACTTCCCAAGCTCTCTCATCCCCAACAGACTTCATACTTGCCCCTCCCTCCAGGACTCTTGCATTTACCTCCCTTACAACCCCATCCATAAACAAATTAAACAACCATGGAGACATCACACACCCCTGCCGCAAACCTACATTCACTGAGAACCAATCACTTTCCTCTCTTCCTACACGTACACATGCCTTACATCCTCGATAAAAACTTTTCACTGCTTCTAACAACTTGCCTCCCACACCATATATTCTTAATACCTTCCACAGAGCATCTCTATCAACTCTATCATATGCCTTCTCCAGATCCATAAATGCTACATACAAATCCATTTGCTTTTCTAAGTATTTCTCACATACATTCTTCAAAGCAAACACCTGATCCACACATCCTCTACCACTTCTGAAACCGCACTGCTCTTCCCCAATCTGATGCTCTGTACATGCCTTCACCCTCTCAATCAATACCCTCCCATATAATTTACCAGGAATACTCAACAAACTTATACCTCTGTAATTTGAGCACTCACTCTTATCCCCTTTGCCTTTGTACAAAGGCACTATGCACGCATTCCGCCAATCCTCAGGCACCTCACCATGAGTCATACATACATTAAATAACCTTACCAACCAGTCAACAATACAGTCACCCCCTTTCTTAATAAATTCCACTGCAATACCAGTGATATATATATATATATATATATATATATATATATATATATGTATATATATATATATATATTAAAGGATGACAATAATGTTACTGATCTTTATACAGCATATCTGAAAATGTTCATAGACGCTGTTTGCTTATGCATATTTGGTGACCTACATCCACCACTCGTCCTCACCAGTCAGGCAGATCAGGTACACATGAACGATACGTTTCCATGTTCTTTTAAACGTTTCCCGCTTCCTGGTGCACCGATGTGGCTGGTGTTTGCTGGTCCGGCCTGTCTCCCCCAACCGTATTATTATAGTGTGTGCATGGTCTTGCTGCTCCCATGCTCTTCGCTAGTGCCACTGTGTGTATTCGTCCATTGGTATCGCTCCGTGTCGTCCACTATTATGTCGTCTTATGATGTGATCTATCTCTCCCGTGGGCGTTCCATACGGTAAAGACCCAGTCATATTAAGTCTTCCCACAGTACATCTGATATCTTAACAGGCAGTGTAGGTTGTGCTGTTCTCTGTGTACGTCTACGACGATAGTGTAGCGTAATTCGATTTTGGATGTTGATTCATGATTTGCACATTTACGCGTACACAAAGCATGTGAGTGATAGCATGGGTGAAGGTGTGGTATTCTACACTCATCTCCATAGTCAGTGTCGCCAGTTTTGAAGCGTGATATTGATACACAGTAAATCATCGTCTGGAGAATTGGAGGTGTATTGGCCAGTGATGTCATTGGTTTTGCTTCTCTCGTTTTGAAAGTTCGATGGATCCAGCTTCCAGTCGTCTTTACAGATGCGCTTGCTTATTTTGCTTGCTTGGTGAAAGTAAGGTTCCTCTTGTAACTCGTTTCGTAGATCTATTCCACTTCTAATATTGAGGTTTATATTCTGTAATCCGAAACATTTTAGATTTCGTTTCGGCCTGGAAGGAAAGTGTAACGAGTTGAACATGTGTGCCAGTAAACACCGTGATAGCGATAACCAACTGGAAAAAAAAAATAATGCATTTATTTACTAGTTCCAGATTATTGAAATACATTGTAATATCTGCTTACAAGCCTCAGATTTTTATCATCTTTAAATGATCATATACAGCTGTAGTTTGCTCGTAACTCTCAGATATATATATATATATATATATATATATATATATATATATATATATATATATATATATATATATATATATATGTGTGTGTGTGGTGTGTGTGTGTAAGTACATTGGCCAGGGGGACGACACAGCTCTCGTGTAAGTTCCTGTGAAGGATGATATCGCTTTAGTTCCTCCCGTCACAAGAGCACATGGATCATGGTTAGGCTACTGGAGACCCCCAGGCGTCACACGACCACCATACCGTCGGACTCATTGCCCAGGGAGCAGTGTGAGGGGTCGACCTCCCTCCCTCCTTTCCCTTATAGAACATAGAGCCATCCCTTCCATCCCACACGACAGGAGGCTGGTATATGAGAGACACGGGTTATATATAGATCGGGAAGATGACGCGTGCTGGCATGGAACTCGATTTAAGTCGGGAGGAAAAAAGTATATTAGAAGAAAAAAAAAAGAGGGAGGAAACGGGGGTGGAGGGTTCAGGGAGTTGAAACGAAGGGGGGAATTTATTTTTTTTCTCTTTTTTCTTCTTTATTGAGTGGGTGGGAGAGGGTGGGTCTGGCGATCACAGTGTGTCACGGTTCACGCCAGTGTGACATGATGGGTCCCGTGATTCAGCGAAGAGGTGAGGTGTGTGTGTGTGTGTGTGTGTGTGTGTGTGTGTGTGTGTGTGCGGAGGAGGAAGGTTGACTGAGGTGAGACGTGGATGTGAGTGATTCGTGAAATGGTCGACCTGTACTCAGGCTCTTGTCTTGGGTATGAGGCGGAGTGTGAGGAGGTGTCGTCACTCAGGGGGGAGGAGGTCGTCGTGGCTCTCGTGACATCGATGTGTTCACGAGGTCGATTTCGGTGTGAGTTATGCTGGGTTAACCAGACTACGGGTAGTTGATCTCTTTGCGCGGCGAATGCCGGCTGGAGTCGACCAGGATCTGAGAGTGGTCGACCCTGAGGGAAGTGCATGTGTCTAATATATATATATATATATATATATATATATATATATATATATATATATATATATATATATATATATATATATATCATCCCTGGGTATAGGAGAGAAAAAATACTCCCCACGTATTCCCTGCGTGTCGTAAAAAGGCGACTAAAAGGGGAGGGAGCTGGGTGCTGGAAATCCTCCCCTCCCGTTTTTAATTTTCCAAAAGAAGGAATAGAGAAGGTGGCCAAGTGAGGATATTCCTTCTAAGGCTCAGTCCTCTGCTCTTAATGCTACCTCGCTAACGCGGGAAATGGCGAATATGTATATATATATATATATATATATATATATATATATATATATATATATATATATATATATATATATGTGTGTGTGTGTGTGTGTGTGTCTGTGTGTCTGTGTGTGTGTGTGTGTGTCGGTGCCTGAACTGGTCTTGACGGGGATAGAAATGCAAACTTTTCATTGTTACTTGTGAAGGTCGATGCAAAGGCCAAACACGTGATGCAGAAAGTTACAAAGGATGAATTGATAAATCTTTGGCTGAATTGATATCACTTCTTTTGTTTTCCGGGTACGTCTTGTGTGCGCACGAGACGATATTAGAGGTGAGGAGGAACCTGGGTGGTGGTTATGACTTTGAAGAGAGAGTGAAAGTGGGGAAAGAGCGAGTGGCACAGGAGAGAAGGGAAGGGGTGGAGATGGGGAGGACGATGGCTGAAGCATCAAGAAGGGGAGGAGGTAGAGGTGGACTGGACAACACACACACACACACACACACACACACACACACACACACACACACACACACACACACACACACACACGAGACCCGTGTCTCCTGCTTGGAAGTATATTAGAAACTTTTTCTGTAGTCAGTGGTGTGGTTAGCATATGGTAGCACCCAGGGGAGCATGTCTTGGGTAGGTGGTTGTGTGGTTAGCATATGGTAGCAGTAGTCAGGGGGCATGGCTTGTGTGGGTGGTTGTGTGGTTGGCGTATGGTAGCAGTAACCTGGGGGGCTGGCTTGTGTGGGTGGTTGTGTGGTTGGCGTAAGGTAGCAGTAACCAGGGAGGCTGGCTTGTGTTGGTGGCTGTGTGGTTGGCGTATGGTAGCAGTAACCAGGGGGGCTGGCTTGTGTGGGTGGTTGTGTGGTTGGCGTAAGGTAGCAGTAACCAGGGGGTCTGGCTTGTGTGGGTGGTATTGTGGTTGGCGTATGGTAGCAGTAACCAGGGAAGCTGGCTTGTGTTGGTGGCTGTGTGGTTGGCGTATGGTAGCAGTAACCAGGGGAGCATGTCTTGTGTAGGTGGTTGTGTGGTTGGTTGTATGGTAGCAGTGCTGGGTGAAGATGGTGTGCCGGTAGTGTGTCTGGTCCTCCTCAGCTGTTGCACCATCATGATCGTCTGCTGCCAACAGTCGAACTCCACGCTGGTCTTACATGCTGCTTCATGTCTGCTGCCTTACGTCTGTATATGTGTTTACCAAATGGCGTCCCAGCTACGTCTCTTCGTTGTATATCAGCTGACTTATATTTCTTCCCCGTATCTCCCCGGCTGATGTGATTATTACACGAAAGTGCACTTGGGAACTTATCTTGTTTCATTTTCCCCGTGGACTTATAGGAATATAATATATATATATATATATATATATATATATATATATATATATATATATATATATATATATATATTTATAAGTCAATTGGGAGGTGAGTTTGAATGGAGAAAAACTGGAGGAAGTGAAGTGTTTTAGATATCTGGGAGTGGATCTGGCAGCGGATGGAACCATGGAAGCGGAAGTGGATCATAGGGTGGGGGAGGGGGCGAAAATTCTGGGGGCCTTGAAGAATGTGTGGAAGTCGAGAACATCATCTCGGAAAGCAAAAATGGGTATGTTTAAAGGAATAGTGGTTCCAACAATGTTGTATGGTTGCGAGGCGTGGGCTATGGATAGAGTTGTGCGCAGGAGGATGGATGTGCTGGAAATGAGATGTTTGAGGACAATGTGTGGTGTTAGGTGGTTTGATCGAGTGAGTAACGTAAGGGTAAGAGAGATGTGTGGAAATAAAAAGAGCGTGGTTGAGAGAGCAGAAGAGGGTGTTTTGAAGTGGTTTGGGCACATGGAGAGGATGAGTGAGGAAAGATTGACCAAGAGGATATATGTGTCGGAGGTGGAGGGAGCAAGGAGAAGAGGGAGACCAAATTGGAGGTGGAAAGATGGAGTGAAAAAGATTTTGTGTGATCGGGGCCTGAACATGCAGGAGGGTGAAAGGAGGGCAAGGAATAGAGTGAATTGGAGCGATGTGGTATACCGGGGTTGACGTGCTGTCAGTGGATTGAATCAAGGCATGTGAAGCGTCTGGGGTAAACCATGGAAAGCTGTGTAGGTATGTATATTTGCGTGTGTGGACGTATGTATATACATGTGTATGGGGGGGGGTTGGGCCATTTCTTTCGTCTGTTTCCTTGCGCTACCTCGCAAACGCGGGAGACAGCGACAAAGTATAAAAAAAAAAAAAAAAAATATATATATATATATATATATATATATATATAAATGTATATAAATATATATAAATATATATAAATATATATAAATATATATAAATATATATAAATATATATAAATATATATAAATATATATAAATATATATAAATATATATAAATATATATAAATATATATAAATATATATATATATATATATATATATATATATATATATATATATATATATATAAATATATATAAATATATAAATATATATAAATATATATAAATATATATAAATATATATAAATATATATATATATATATATATATATATATATATATATATTTGTTTCATACTACCTCGATTCGTGTGTAGTGTGTGTGTGTGTGTGTGTGTGTGTGTGTGTGTGTGTGTGTGTGTGCGTGTGTGTGTGGTTACAGCTATATCATTCTTGATGCATATTCAGTTGTTAAAAAGAAGTTGCGCATTATTTACTGGTACGGTCATCAGACAGACCAATGCGCACTTCCCCAAAGATCTCAAGCGTTGGTCTTGGAGACATACCCACCAGTGTGGGGTTTGGTCAACATGTGAGGCTGGGATGGGGGATAGTAAGGTGAACACGACGGCCTTCCCCACAGCCAGCCAGTCATGTAGCACAACGCTGCCTAACCAACCGAGTTCCATTACGAAGTCTGTGTTCAAAAAAGTTTCGCTTGACGACTGCCTCCATCAGGGTTCATGTGGGCCACGAGGTTGAGACACCTTTTGCACATATTAATACGTGGTGGGAGGAAGGATAACCATCACAAGCAGTGGGAGGGATGTTGTGCAGTATGATGGGTTTATACCACCTAAGTCTCGTGTGGTGGAGTGTAGAGGGTGGTGTATAGCGAGCCGTACACGGTGTACAATGACAGATGTGAGTGTATTGTGTGTTATGTGTTGTTGACGTGAATGTGCCAGCCATAATGCTGTATAACTTACCCTCCTACCTCTCATCTCGCTTTCTTTTCCCCCTTCTCTTCTTCGTCTGTGTCTCCCTCACCTCCTGCCTCCCTTCCTATCCTCCTTATCTTATCTTATCTCCGTCCTCACCCTTCCTTCCTGTTGGCTGTGGACATCAGACTGGCTTAGAAACCTTATGGTTGTGATCAAGTCACCCCTCACTCATCACTCTTCCGTGATAGAAAAATCTGTGATGTTTAACCCATCTCTGTAACTGAGCTTTTATCGTAAAGTCTGTGCCACCTGTGTTGCCCTGCTCTGTAAGTTATTTATTTTTGCTTCTTGAAGTCCGGTGACCAAACCTAGGAAGAGTATTCTAGTTTGGGCCTAACTCAGGATACGAGCATTTTGCTGAATATATCCATACCTGTGTGTCTAAATGCAATTCTAATATATGCTAACAGACAGGTTTTTCTGTCTGTACCTTCCTTTTTAGATGGGACTCCAGGCATGGGTTAGTTAGTGTCAACTCCCACGTTTCCCCCCCCCCCCTCTCTCTCTTTCTCTGTCACACACACACACACACACACACACACACACACACACACACACACACACACACACACACAGATTCCTACCGCTTCTTTCTTGGTTGATGACCTGTGTATCTAAGCCTCCATTCTTCTTCTCCTAACCTCATTAGCTGTGCACTTTGGTGAATATCATCACGTACGTGTCGCAAGACCTAAGGTCAACTTCTGCGTTTGTTCAGGACGTCTTGTGTAAGTTTTCGCGTGATCCTCACCACACATTACTCTCTCTCTCTCTCTCTCTCTCTCTCTCTCTCTCTCTCTCTCTCTCTCTCTCTCTCTCTCTCTCTCTCTCTCAATGACCTCAGCATCATCGACAGACGTATTCAGGCATGCGTCCAGGAGCGTTCACATAGCTCAGGAAGAGTAATAATGCTGCTGGAGCCGAGCTCTTCTACACACCACGGGCTGGCCGACCCCTTGACGTGCCTCCTGTCTTACCTTCCTCAAAGATGATTTCTCTCTTTTTCAATCCGTCGAAGGGGACTCGTAATTATTTCTTGCCTGAAGATTCGACTATTGTCCCAGCACTTACACACACACACACACACACACACACACTCACACACACACACACACACACACACACACACACACACACACACACACACACACACACACACACACACACAGCCTCCTCCTGTTTGCCCACAACGGAGCTCTGTCTTTCTGTCTGTTTGTCTGTCTCGTAAGATATGTGAGGTGTCTGTGGTGCATAACATCCCATTCCTTCTTCCTCTCAACTCGTGTCGTGTCTCTCGTCTTAGGCAAGTGTCTCCTTAGTAGACAGTCAGTCACATCCTCTCTTGATTCTCTTCTCCAATGTGTCACGGACAACACACTCGTCGGAGCGACTAAATTGTCATCACACTCGTCGGAGCGACTGTGAACTGTCATCACACACGTCGGAGCGACTGTGAACTATCATCACACTCGTCGGAGCGACTGTGTTCTGTCATCACACTCGTCGGAGCGACTGGCCCATTTCATGTAGCGTTTTCAGCGCAAGCAACATCCTGGTCTCCCCATTTCGTAGAATGAATACCTACGACATTGGTCCACTTCCATTCCCTTGTCACTACTGCTCTGCTCCTCCCCTCAGCAGCATTGTGAACATCATGTCAGGCGTCCTGTCCAGCGTCCGTGTGCCCCCCCCCCCTCACACACACACACACACACACACACACACACACACACACACACACACTCACACACACACATCTTCCGCACCTGTAGAGAAGCCTCGTCCTAACCTAACCTAAGCATGAGCCTCACGTGGTGGTCAAGGCATTTCAGTGGTCCTGTTTATGTCTATACCTGAAATTTTCAGTGCTTTCGGAAGAAGACCTCCTCCTCCTCCTCCTCCTCCTCCCCCACCTGACCACTCTGGTGGGTCTGTTGTGTCTTCCGCTGTGAGTGGGACCTTCGAACATGTCATGCAGCTCCTTGCATCATGATAATCTGTGCGTCATCCTCTGCGCTCTGCAGCCTCGTTCCCTCCTGACTGGCTGCTCCCTGCATGACACTTTAGTCCAGATGATCTGTTTGGAAACGTGTTGGATTATCTCCTGCTTCTGTCCACACTGTTCTTCTTTCTGTCCACACTGTTCTCTTTTCTGTCCACACTGTTCTCTGTCCACACTGTTCTCTTCTCTGTCCACACTGTTCGCTTCTCTGTCCACACTGTTCGCTTCTCTCTCCACACTGTTCTCTGTCCACTCTGTTTTCTTTGTCCACACTGTTCTCTTCTCTGTCCAAATTGTTCTCTTCTCTGTTCACACTGTTCTCTTCTCAGAGTTCCTCTGTTCCTCCTTTCTAATCTCGTTATATTCATTCCTTTTGCTTTTTTTTTTTTAACCTTTCAAATGGTGGCTGGCTTTAGTGTCTGTCACCTGTATTTCCTCTATGGACCATCCCTGAGCTCTTTTGGTGTGTGTGTGTGTGTGTGTGTGTGTGTGTGTGTGTGTATTGTCATATGTACTATTTTATTTCTGTAGGCGCTCGTCCTGTGGCTGTAGTTAATTCAATAAGGCGAGCCACTCAGTGGAAGTGGGTCCTGGCGGGGACTGGAAGGAAGGGAGGGGAACCAGTTGTGCTGGCTGGGTCCTGGAAGTAGCGAGCCCCTAGAGGCTTCCAGGCCTGGGTGATTAGCCCTCATGTTGGGACGGTTTACTGAGAGAGAGAGAGAGAGAGAGAGAGAGAGAGAGAGAGAGAGAGGTAGGGTTGGGAACAAAGGGGTGGGAAAGGAGGGACGGAGGGAGTGGCGGTAATGACGGGGGGAAGAGGAGGAGGTGGAGATGAGACGGGAGAGGAACTACAGAAAATGATTTGGTGTGGCGGGACGGGCGAGGAGACGAGCTGGTGGAGGTGGGAGTGTGGACAGGAGGCTGGAAGTTGTGTGTGTGTGTGTGTGTGTGTGTGTGTGTGTGTGTGAGGAGAGGAGGCAGGGGTGACACATTGCCATCCAAAGCCTCGTCTGTAACCTCTTAAGGGTCTTACACACACACACTAGCCTAAGCCAGGTAGTCTCATATCGACCACCAGTCCTGAGGGGAGGATACACATATAGATCTCATAATGGCTGTGAGCCGAATGCCTCCCCCAAGACTCGAACTCGGGCGGGCCCGTACGTGTATGTGTGTGTGTGTGTGTGTGTGTGTGTGTGTGTGTGTGTGTTAGGGTACCTGGTGATATGTGAGCGCCTGCAACCACAGTTTTAGCTGGTGTGATCCCGGCCGGAGTGGTATTTACCGTGGGTCTCGTATATGAAAAGCAAACTTGGCTCTTTGTTTGTGCTCAGTCATTTCATTAAGCGTTCCGGTTGGCTCTGGTAATTGGCTATATTAACCAGGAGTAATGTGTGTGTGGGGGGGGGGGGGCTTGTGTATCCTCTCTCTCTCTCTCTCTCTCTCTCTCTCTCTCTCTCTCTCTCTCTCTCTCTCTCTCTCTCTCTCTCTCAGTCTATTTATGTGTCTATCTATCTACCCAACTTCTTTTTTTTTTTTTTTAAGGATGGAGGCTCCAGCCACGGACAAAAGCCCACATCACGCCCGGGCCTTGTATAGAGAAGTCAATGAAAGGGAAAATGAAGAGACGAGGAAAAGTATTGAGGCATTTTGGAGGAAGTTGGAAAAAACCTGTCTTTTAAAATGTGCCAGGTCGTAGTTATTGAGAAAGACATACGGCGTTAGCGAGTTCCAAAGCTTCGACGTGTAAAGAAGGAAGCAGTTGTCATAACATCCCCTCCTTGAGTTGTCGATGGCCACACAGTAATCATGTGACGCACCGGCTTGTCTAGCATTGCATGGTGTGGCTAATGGTTAGGGGGCACACAAGCAGCCAGCTCTCGGGAGCAAAGCCCAAAGTAATAGGTATAGAAGAGGGAAGGTGAACCAACGTTTCAGCGAAGGGCAAGTGGGTCAAGCTTTGAGGGTTTGCATGGTAGAGTCGATAAGTCAAACGTGCTTCCAACTCAGCCTTATCAAGTAAAGATGTAAAGCTAGAACCGCCTCAGATGTGAGAGCAGTACTCTATGCAAGGACGGATCAGTCTTTTCTATAAACGGAGCAAGTGTATGGAAGGAAAGAAATTTCAACATCAAAATAGGACTCCCAGCTTCTTTGAGGCAGACTTAGCTATTTCCGTAACTCCCAGTTTCTTAAAGAGACAGACTTAGCTATTTCCGTAACGTGAGGTTTCCTTACCAAGTATGTTAACAGAGGCAAGAGGTGGAATTACAGAATCGTCAAATGAGAGAGGAAAGTTGTGAGGAATTTTTGATAGGGACATGGGTAGGAAGTGGGTCTTAAAAGGCATTAAAGTTAACCAGACTCTGTCTCGGTGAGTGTGGCGAGTGGTGTACAACAGGGGTGGGTCCCTGGTCCCATATTATTTTTATAGTAAGCATCGACATTCTACAACTGGGTCTTTTATCTAAGATTTGTGGACGATACAAAAGCAGGAGGTAGAGTTGTGAATGCGCAGGACTGAGAAGTGATTGAGAGAAAACTCACAGCCAACTAGCAGAGTGGTCAAACAAATGGCAGATGAGATTATAATGAAGTCAGATGTCAAGTTATGCACTTTGGACACAAGAATACCAAACACGGTTATCGAATATCCGAAGACATTTTAAACTAAAGGAAATGAAGACAAGGATAATGGAAATGTTATTCTTTTACAGTGAGATGCGTTGACCAGACCACATGAATAGGTTACTGTCAAACGTTGTTAGCCTTCGAGAAACCGGTCAAGCATATTGTTCATCAGTTCAGGTGTGAACCGAAGGAACACGGAAGATGAAACGTAAATTAGCTCCTGTTTTCTCTCTTGCAGACCAAGCGTATATACCGTTGTGCAGCAGAGGAGAGGGACTTAAGAGTGATAAAATTTTACTCTAGGATTGTCGCTTTCGTTCTAAACTGTTTAAATAGTTCCATGCAAACTTGCTTCATAGATACATGGTGTGTGTCGTCTCCCATTCTCTCTCTACTGACGGCTTTTGTTGCCGGAGGGAGTGGAGGGTTGTGGGCGGGGAGGAGGAGGGGAGAACCTTCTTATTGTTCAGTCCTGGCCTCGTCCACTGTTTATAAGGAAACTGCTGCATCTTTGTCTGTGGTGTTAAGACCAGACCACCACGCCAAGACTTCAGGGTCTGCGTGGTGGATGTATCCATGTAACACACACTCTCTCTCTCTCTCTCTCTCTCTCTCTCTCTCTCTCTCTCTCTCTCTCTCTCTCTCTCTCTGGACCCACCGGTATATTATAAGTTTCCTGCATCTGGAAACGTCTGGAGCGACTGCAAGGCAGGCAGACTTAAGACTCCTGCCCCTCCACCTTACTCTGTCCTCAAGTGTCGTTATTACCCCCCATACTTATGTTATCAGTGATGCTCCGTCAGGTTTGAGAGGTTAAGGTAGTTCTACGTGTAATCGTAGTATGGGAGGCCTTGTGGGGGTTCCCGTGGGGGGGGGGGAGAGGTTATAGAAGTCGCGGGCGTCTGACTGGGGGGGGCCTACAATGAGAGGGGTGACGGGAGGAGCACGTCTGTTAAAACAAGTCCCTGTTGCTCGTGATCCATTGAAACCTGTTCATTACAGGGGGAAGTTTTCCTCTTCTCTCTCTCTCTCTCTCTCTCTCTCTCTCTCTCTCTCTCTCTCTCTCTCTCTCTCTCTCTCTCTCTCTTTCTCTCTTTTCTCTCTCTCTCTCTCTCTCTCTCTCTCTCTCTCTCTCTCTCTCTCTCTCTCTCTCTCTCTCACCTCCTTCATTATTTTTTTTTTTTTTTGCCAGTGTCTTTGTGTTTTTATTGTGAGAGTTTGTTTACCCTTACTTTCCGTGTGTCTTGGGCGAGGTCGCTCATATAGTGTACGTTGTGGTCACGACCGGCGGACTGGCGCACGTCGTGAGGGAGAGAGGGAGGGTCGTGAGGGAGAGTGGGAGGGTCGTGAGGGAGAGAGGGAGGGTCGTGAGGGAGGGAGGGAGGATGGTTGGTTGGTTGTCTGTTGGCGTAAACGTGATGCGCGTGAGGAGAGACATGGCCGACGAAATCTTGCTATGGTAAGGAAGGTTCTCGGGCATTCTCTCTCGTGTGTGTTTTTGTGAGTAGGGAGTTCTGACAGCCGCTGTGGCGATAGATAGACAGATGGAGAGAGAGAGAGAGAGAGAGAGAGAGAGAGAGAGAGAGAGAGAGAGAGAGAGAGAGAGAGAGGTTTAAAGAGGCATATTTGGCTCATCCTTTCATGCCGGGGGGAGAGGAAGATAACATTGAACGTAAGGGCAGTAGAGCAGGTGGGCGATGTTGGAGGGGGGAAGAAGGGTGTCGTCCTCCTCCTCCTCCTCTCCCCTCCGCGAGGGGGTAGTCTTTCCTTATATTACCCCCGGTACATCAGCCACACCGGCTCACCCCCACACCCCCTTAACTCATCTGACCCAACATTATTGCCACACTCACGCCACAACCCACCAGCCAAAATTGTTCTTTGTCTTTGCTCGCCAAAATTGTTGTCTTTGTGAGTCGACGTAATTTGTCGTCTTTTGTTGCCTTTGTCGTGGTTCGTCACAAGTTTTGTTTTTGTTAATTTCACACACACACACACACACACACACACACACACACACACACACACACACACACACACACACACACACACACACACATATTAGAAAAGATTATAGTTGAGCGAGTGATCAAGTAAACTCCTTTTTATCCACGAGGAAATGAAACTCGATAAGTTCCCAAGTGCACTTTCGTGTAATAATAACATCATACAAGAAGTAAATGCAACAAGTCATTTGATATACAACGAAGAGACGTAGCTAGGACGCCATTTGGTAAACATGTGACTACCCGAATGGAGGTCGGGTGCGTTCAAGTCTGACAACATGCTTATCATGAAATTTATCATGTGGACAGGAAGGGAACTGTTTAAAAATTTTATCAACAATAAAGTTATCCAATTTGTATAGACCTTCAATAATATTAATGTTCCAATTATTTGTGCATTTAATGATAGAAGATTCAATGATATTTCTCGTGGTACCTGAGATGGCATCACTCCATTTGATGCAGCGGTCATAATTTTTTAACCTTTTAACGCATTAGATTCTTGTCCTGTTCTTATACTGTAATTATGTTGCTTAAGTCAACAAAAAGATCCTATCAGTCTGCCCAACATAAAACATATCACAATTTTTACATGGTGCTCTATAAACGCATCCTGCAGAACTTGCTGGTGAGTTCCTGATTAAGATATTCTTTATAGTATTGTTGTTGCTGAAGGCATCATTTACATTAAAGGATTTAAGCAACATAGAAAGTAAAGGAAAATTGTTACTAAAGGGGAGAAGTAAAAGGTTCTTGGTGTCAAGGGGAGGTTTGGGTTTAGCTCTCTAAAATGATCCTTGCCAACTTAAGGGATTTGTCAATGAAAGCTCTAGGATACTTTAACTAAACTCTGGACTGCATAAACGTAATGCCTAAAGGAACGTAGATTGAAATGATGATAATTTACCTCTTGTCATGTTGAGATGAGTAACAATGGATAAACGAGCTTACACTAGTAGGTTTTCTGTATATGCTAAGCTTAAATATGTTTTCATCCCTCTGGATCATGCAATCTAAAAAAGGTAACATGTCATTGTGTTTAGCCAAAAAGTGAAGATTTACAAACGTTTCTTCCCCATGCATAACAATTTAGTAGATTTTATCAAGTTTACTGTGAAAGTAGAAAATGAATGTATGTTACCATTTTTTGGATTGCTTGATCCGTAGAGTTGGACACATGTTTAAATTCAGCTTTTACAGTAAACCCACCAATGCTTGTTCTTATATTCATTATGACTCAACATGATAGAATTAAACGATCAATATTCCTAGGGCATTACGAATATGCTAGTCAAGAATGTATTGATGAAGAGTTTGAGAAGATCTGTAGTGTTGCATCCAAGTCAAAGTATCCTAGATCTTACATTGATAAATATCTTAATTTGGCAAAGGAATTATTATGTAGAGTTAATCTCGAACCAAACCTTGATACCAAGACTCTCTTAGTTTTTTTTTTCCATTTAAGTGATAATTTTTACTTTAGTTCCCCCCCACTTACTCGAACCCTTTAATGTGAACGTAGCCTTCACATTAACACTACTTTTGAGAATAGTTTAATCAACAACTCGCCAGGAAATTCTGCGGGCTGTGTTTACAGAATACCTCGTAAAAGCTGAAATATGTTTTATATTGGGCGGACTGGTAAGGATCTCTCTGTTAAACTTAAGCGTCGTGAATAATGTATGAGAACAGGGCAAGTTTCTAATGCCTTGTTTATTCACGTTAGAAATTATAACCTGCAACTCCTTGATTAAGAGAAGTAGAATTGAACCCTCTCTTATTAGATACACGGAGAATTGTAGCATGAATGTAATGAAAAGTCCACATAAACAATAGCTTTGTCGTAGGCAAGAAAGTATGAATGTAAACTTTTTTTTTTTTTCTTTTTTGTCTTGAACGCATGATAGAATTTTATGTTAGGCAAGGCATTTGGTCCGAGCAACACACACACACACACACACACACACTCTCTCTCTCTCTCTCTCTCTCTCTCTCTCTCTCTATATATATATATATATATATATATATATATATATATATATATATATATATATATATATATATATATTATCCCTGGGGATAGGGGAGAAAGAATACTTCCCACGTATTCCCTGCGTGTCGTAGAAGGCGACTAAAAGGGGAGGGAGCGGGGGGGCTGGAAATCCTCCCCTCTTGTTTTTTTTTTTAATTTTCCAGAAGAAGGAACAGAGAAGGGGGTCAGGTGAGGATATTCCCTCAGAGGCCCAGTCCTCCGTTCTTAACGCTACCTTGCTAACGCGGGATATGGCGAATAGTTTGAAAGATATATATATATATATATATATATATATATATATATATATATATATATATATATATATATATATATATATATATATATATTGACTTCTGAATCATCTTCCTCATTTCTAGACCTCCCCTGAAGACGTAAGATACGTGTGAAGTGTCTGGGGTAAACCATGGATAGGTCTTTGGGGCCTGGATGTGGATAGGGAGCTGTGGCTTCGGTGCATTACACATGACAGCTTGAGAATGGATGTGAGCGGATGTGGCCATTCTTCGTTATGTATTTGACGCTACCTCGCTAACCTGCGCGGTGTACGGCAAGAATGGCCGTTGGTGACATGTCTCAGGGGGGGTGTTTTTCCCCCCTCCCCCGTCACCCCAGTAACACAATTGCACCTGCCTTCCATCTGATGCCGTGCCTCTCTGCTTACCACCTTGATCACCCAGACTGTCGCTGTCGGCACCCACACACTCCCCCGTAACGTGGACATTGATCTTGACTATAAAGTCTTGCTGGACGGCTGGCGTTGTGGTTGGTGTCATGAGTCGCTTAAGGTTATCATCAGCTCCCACACAACACACCACACCACACCACACCACACACCACACCACACCGCACCGCACCGCACCACACCACACACCACACCACACCGCACCACGCCACACCACACAACACACCACACAACACACCACACCACACCACACCACACCACACCGCACCACACCACACAACACACCACACCGCACCACACAACACACCACACCGCACCACACAACACACCACACCACACCGCACCACACAACACACCACACAACACACCACACAACACACCACACCACACCACACCGCACCACACCACACAACATACCACACCACACCACACAACACACCACACCACACCGCACCACACCACACCGCACCACACCACACAACACACCACACCACACCACACCACACCACACCACACCACACAACACACCACACCACACCACACAACACACCACACAACACACCACACCACACCACACAACACACCACACACCACACCACACCACACCACACAACACAACACACCACACCACACACCACACCACACCACACAACACACCACACCACACCACACCGCACCACACCGCACCACACCACACCACACCACACAACACACCACACCACACCACACCACACCACACAACACAACACACCACACCACACCACACAACACACCACACCACACCACACCACACCACACAACACACCACACCACACCACACAACACACCACACCACACCACACCACACAACACACCACACCACACCGCACCACACCACACCACACAACACAACACACCACACCACACCACACCGCACCACGCCACACCACACCACACCACACCGCACCACACCACACCACACAACACACCATACTACACCACAACACACCACACCACACCACACCACACAACACACCACACCACACCACACCGCACCACACCACACCACACCACACAACACACCACACCACACCACACCACGCCACACCACACCACACCACACCGCACCACACCACACCACACCACACACCACACACCACACCACACCGCACCACACCACACCACACCACACCACACCGCACCACACACCACACCACACCGCACCACACCACACAACACACCACACCACACCACACCGCACCGCACACTACACCACACCACACCACACCACACCGCACCGCACCACACCACACCACACCACGCCACACCGCCCGCCTGCCACAGGTCATGTGGAGCAACTGCTTCAGCGTCACGTTCCGAACCTCGAGTACGACGTTACGAACCTTGAGCACCACTGTTCGAACCCTCAGCACCACGGTACGAACCTTTGAGCACCACGGTTCGAACCCTCAGCACCACGGTACGAACCTTTGAGCACCACGGTACGAACCTTTGAGCACCACGGTTCGAACCTTGAGCACCACGGTACGAACCTTTGAGCACCACGGTACGAACCTTTGAGCACCACGGTACGAACCTTGAGCACCACGGTACGAACCTTGAGCACCACGGTACGAACCTTTGAGCACCACGGTACGAACCTTTGAGCACCACGGTACGAACCTTGAGCACCACGGTACGAACCTTTGAGCACCACGGTTCGAACCTTGAGCACCACGGTACGAACCTTTGAGCACCACGGTACGAACCTTGAGCACCACGGTTCGAACCTTGAGCACCACAGTACGAACCTTGAGCACCACGGTTCGAACCTTGAGCACCAGGGTGCACTCCAGACCATCGATACCCCGGGGGTTTAGCCTCGTATGTCAGTGGTCAGTGGAAGCGTCACGTTTTCTATTGAAGGTTTCCTCCCCGAAGTTTGAGTTCGAAGATCTGTTTCCGGTTACGAATGAAGTCTCACGTTGACATAGAGTTGTGTGTCCCACACTTCTGCTGACCACTTGTCATCTTTGTATCTCTGCTGGAAACGGAAGGCTGAGGTTACAGAACCCAGACGTATATACATACACCATGTAGTATACGTGTGTATGTGTGTGTGTGTGTGTGTGTGTGTGTGTAATTACCGATTAGTACTGTATGGAGAGGGAGTTCCACACTCGTGGGGCCACCCCCTCCATCCCTTCAACATTTTCTATTGTCGTACATCTACTGTAAAGTAATGGTCTCCATCTTTCAAGTTTAGTGTGCGCGCGCCGTCGACAGACAGAATTAGTCTCAGAATGGCGATGACTGCTACCCCATTTTCTATCCTCTGTTGTTTATTATTCTTTTAGGGCTTCCTATTTACATCTAACTTGTCCTTTTTATTTTTTTTTTTTTTTTTTTTTTTTTTTTTTTATACTTTGTCGCTGTCTCCCGCGTCTGCGAGGTAGCGCAAGGAAACAGACGAAAGAAATGGCCCAACCCCCCCCCCCCATACACATGTACATACACATGTCCACACACGTGTATACATACCTACACAGCTTTCCATGGTCCACCCCAGACGCCTCACATGCCTTGATTCACTCCACTGACAGCACGTCAAACCCTGTATACCACATCGCTCCAATTCACTCTATTCCTTGCCCTCCTTACACCCTCCTGCATGTTCAGGCCCCGATCACACAAAATCTTTTTCACTCCATCTTTCCACCTCCAATTTGGTCTCCCTCTTCTCCTCGTTCCCTCCACCTCCGACACATATATCCTCTTGGTCAATCTTTCCTCACTCATTCTCTCCATGTGCCCAAACCATTTCAAAACACCCTCTTCTGCTCTCTCAACCACGCTCTTTTTATTTCCACACATCTCTCTTACCCTTACGTTACTTACTCGATCAAACCACCTCACACCACACATTGTCCTCAAACATCTCATTTCCAGCACATCCATCCTCCTGCGCACAACTCTATCCATAGCCCACGCCTCGCAACCATACAACATTGTTGGAACCACTATTCCTTCAAACATACCCATTTTTGCTTTCCGAGATAATGTTCTCGACTTCCACACATTTTTCAAGGCTCCCAAAATTTTCGCCCCCTCCCCCACCCTATGATCCACTTCCGCTTCCATGGTTCCATCCGCTGACAGATCCACTCCCAGATATCTAAAACACTTCACTTCCTCCAGTTTTTCTCCATTCAAACTTACCTCCCAATTGACTTGACCCTCAACCCTACTGTACCTAATAACCTTGCTCTTATTCACATTTACTCTTAACTTTCTTCTTCCACACACTTTACCAAACTCAGTCACCAGCTTCTGCAGTTTCTCACATGAATCAGCCACCAGCGCTGTATCATCAGCGAACAACAACTGACTCACTTCCCAGGCTCTCTCATCCCCAACAGACTTCATACTTGCCCCTCTTTCCAGGACTCTTGCATTCACCTCCCTAACAACCCCATCCATAAACAAATTAAACAACCATGGAGACATCACACACCCCTGCCGCAAACCTACATTCACTGAGAACCAATCACTTTCCTCTCTTCCTACACGTACACATGCCTTACATCCTCGATAAAAACTTTTCACTGCTTCTAACAACTTGCCTCCCACACCATATATTCTTAATACCTTCCACAGAGCATCTCTATCAACTCTATCATATGCCTTCTCCAGATCCATAAATGCTACATACAAATCCATTTGCTTTTCTAAGTATTTCTCACATACATTCTTCAAAGCAAACACCTGATCCACACATCCTCTACCACTTCTGAAACCGCACTGCTCTTCCCCAATCTGATGCTCTGTACATGCCTTCACCCTCTCAATCAATACCCTCCCATATAATTTACCAGGAATACTCAACAAACTTATACCTCTGTAATTTGAGCACTCACTCTTATCCCCTTTGCCTTTGTACAATGGCACTATGCACGCATTCCGCCAATCCTCAGGCACCTCACCATGAGTCATACATACATTAAATAACCTTACCAACCATAATTACATATTCTGCTCATGAGATCATTGTGAGGTGCGACTGTCGAAATGCGACAGTGTTGCGAGGTTTTGAAGGAAGAAAAACCTAATCATGCCTGATATAGGGGGGTCATATATATATATATATATTTTTTCCCCAGTATTTATGTAAATACCTGTCACAATAGAACGAGGTGTGATTCCAAGGGGAAATTAGTAATTACTGATGGTGGAGTATAATGGTACACTGTTCTCATCAAAGGAGAACAAAATCGTTAATTTTGTGGTCTTTTATTATCAGTTCGAGTCATGATGAGATGGTGAAGTGGCTGGAGGCTAGTGGCTGGTGACTGAAGGCTAGTGGCTGGTAACAAGGCTAGGGGGCTTATTGCTGGTTGGTGGCTGATGGCAGGAGGCTAGTGGCTTTTGGCTGATGGCAGGAGGCTGGTGGCTGATGGCAGGAGGCTAGTGGCTTATGGCTGGACGCTAGTGACTGATGGCTGGAGGCTAGTGGCTGATGGCTAGTGGCTGATGGCTGGAGGCTAGTGGCTGATGGCTGGACGCAAGTGACTGATGGCTGGAGGCTAGTGGCTGATGGCTGGAGGCTAGTGGCTGATGGCTGGACGCTAGTGACTGATGGCTGGAGGCTAGTGGCTGATGGCTAGTGGCTGATGGCTGGAGGCTAGTGGCTGGAAGCTGGAGGCTGCAGGCTGATGGCTGTAGGTTTGCTCAGCTGGAGGTGAAGGTTAGGTGTGTTTCTCAACCACTTGAAACTCACGTGTAATCCTCGTGTGTTGATATGAAGGTGTTCACGGACCCATGTGTGTGTGTGTTGCTTTTCATGGAAGCATTACACTGGGTCAGGTCTATCAGTTTTACTCAGGCCTGAACGTATTAGTCTTATGAAAGCATTATGCCGTCCAGACTTATTAGTTTTACTGAAGCATTGCACAGGTCCAGATGTTATTAGTTTTATTGAAGCGCTATATTGGTTGGGATATATTAGTTTTATTGAAACACGTGTTTTAAAGGAGAGAGAGAGAGAGAGAGAGAGAGAGAGAGAGAGAGAGAGAGAGAGAGAGAGAGAGAGAGAGAGAGGTACGGGTAAGAGGCATGGGACGGTGATAGACAGAAGACAAGTGAGAGGTAAGAGACGAGTGAGAGGCAGGACACGAGTGAGAGAGAGAGAGAGAGGGGGGGGGGACAGTTAACTGGTAGGAAACGAGTGAGAGGCAGGGGACGGGTTAGAGGCAGGAGGCAGATGAGAGGCAGGAGATGGATGAGTGGCAGGAGACGGGTGAACGGCAGGAGAAAGGTAAGCGGCAGGGGATGGGTGAGAGGCAGGGGACGGGTGAGAGGCAGAGGATGGGTGAGGGGCAGAGGATGGGTGAGAGGCAGGAGATGGGTGAGAGGCAGGAGATGGGTGAGGCACAGTGAGAGTGAGAGGCATGAGACGGGTTAGAGAAGCATAAATCAATACAGGTGAGATCGTCGGGTGAAGGTGGCAGGTGGTCGACCATCTGTAACACCCCCTTCCCCCCCACAACATACACCAGCTGGTGAACATAACGCTATACCCATTCTGACCCTCCGGGGAAATAACCTCCCCCGGGGGTATGAGAGACCAGTGGGGAGAGGGAGTCTCGGGGAGGTTGTGTGTGTGTGAGAGAGAGAGAGAGAGAGAGAGAGAGAGAGAGAGAGAGAGAGAGAGAGAGAGAGAGAGAGAGAGAGAGAGAGACGGGGACCAAGGAACCTTCCCCCTAGAGACTCATTGAGGTGAGGGGAAGAGGAGGGTGAGCCAAGCCACGCCAAACTCGTCCTTATGTTCTGTCATCGTAATGTCCAATACTTCACTTGCCTGGCGCTCTGATCGTCTGCCTTCCGTCACTTGCCTGGCGCTCTGATCGTCTGCCGTCACTTGCCTGGCGCTCTGATCGTCTGCCGTCACTTGCTGGGCGCTCTGATCGTCTGCCGTCACTTGCCGGGCGCTCTGATCGTCTGCCGTCACTTGCCGGGCGCTCTGATCGTCTGCCGTCTCTTGCCGGGCGCTCTGATCGTCTGCCGTCACTTGCTGGGCGCTCTGATCGTCTGCCGTCACTTGCCGGGCGCTCTGATCGTCTGCCGTCACTTGCCGGGCGCTCTGATCGTCTGCCGTCACTTGCCGGGCGCTCTGATTGTCTGCCGTCACTTGCCGGGCGCTCTGATCGTCTGTCGTCACTTGCCGGGCGCTCTGATTGTCTGCCGTCACTTGCCGGGCGCTCTGATCGTCTGCCGTCACTTGCTTGGCGCTCTGATCGTCTGCCGTCATGTGCCGGTATTTCTATACCTTACGATGATTTGGGAGGTCTTCTACCCCTACAGCTGGGTCTGGCATCTTACCTTACCTTACCTTACCTTACCTTACGATGGTTTTGGCGGCAATTCCACTCCCCTGCCCCACGGTTGGGTGGGTTTGCGACCTAGCCGCCGTGTGCCTCACTCCTATCATAACTGATAAAACTGGTGTATCAGGTAACTGGAGGTACACCACACCGTAGAGTATACACACACACACACACACACACACACACACACGCACCCGTCTCCCGGGGATCAGTGACGGTGAGAGTGCGGGTGGTGGAACTTTGCACCGAATTGATACTGATTCGCAGACTACGCGAGGGGGAGTTGGTGGTGGTGGTTGAGGTGGGACGCCACGGTGGATTAAGGACTTTTAGAAATGCGTCCGCTGAAAAAAAAAAATTGATCGTGGAAGAAGGGGTCAGAAAGGAGATTGGCAGGGAGGGACGAAGGGAGGGAGCGAAGGAAGGAGAGAAGGTGAGTGATATTTCCTTGCTCTTACTCTGGCGTGGCGTGAGAGGATACGTCGCCAGCCTGCCAGTCCCAGGAGAGGCTCGAGGTGAGAATGTCACGATTCGTCATTAATAAGGGAACAGGAGAGAGATTTCGTGGGTGTGAACGAGTACTCGCTAGACTAATGACGGGGACACTTTGACGAGTGAGGAGGGATGGTGGAGGATGTGTGGATGTGCGTGGCGCTGTCACCCCAGCAGGAGCCGCTGACGGGAAGGTGGTGGTGACAAGGCGAAGTGACTGAACGAGCGCTGGGAGACGCGAGGCAACAGACGTTGGTTGAGTCACCACGCTGGTGAAGGAGGCGGTGTGGGGAGCCCCGGCCACAGGACCTGTCGTTGTAGAGGGAGTGAAATACCAGATTTCGTGGATCGCTGGTAGTCTGGTGGGCGTATTGACGTGGGTCTTGGCCGTGTGATGTCATGATGCAATACGTGTGGACGTATGTAAGGAGCAGGGCCGGATGCCGTGGTTGCTGTAGACGAGGAGGCTACAGGAGGAGGGTGACAGGTGTGTCATACTGTGGCAATACAGGAAGGAGCGTAACGCTGGAGCCCTGATGATAGAGGCGAAGATGACGTAGAGCATAAGCTAATCATTCACGGGTGCGATTTTCCTGTTGTACACACAGACACCATGTCTTGTCTTGCTTTGCCTGGTGTGTCTGCAGGGCCGACGTATTTACCGGCTGACCTTGCTATGATATTACCATGTTATCATGAACCACAGGTGCCATGCAGGCAGCACGGAAGTTAAAGGGCACTGGCAGTTTTATAGAGTGAGAGTCACATGAGGGCAGAAGGTGTGGCTATGTTTCGTCCATTATTGTTGTGTGTATGAGGGAGGGAGGGAGGGCTCAGGGTGTGGTAGTGAGGCAGGGAGGGAGGCCATACGTAGAGGCAGAGTATGAGGTTATGATAGGTGGAGGGGAGAGGGGTAGGAGGAGGAGCTACCCCAACAGAGGCAGTAAAGGTGGTCGTGAAACATTTAAGGAGGAATGTCCACTTGCTAGGATGTGTAAATACTGAAGTGGGCCGGCATGATTGATGTGTGTGTGTGTGTGTGTGTGTGTGTGTGTGTGTGTGTGTGTGTGTGTGTGTGTGTGTGTGTGTAATGGTCATTTCAATGTTATCTGTGTTTGATCGTGTCAGTGTATCATGGTGTTTCCCCTGTACCGTCTGGCCTGCTCCCCACACTCTCTGCTGGCTGTTTCTCGGCGTTCATCCTCTTTCTCTGTCTCCACTCGTGTGTTATTTTTGTTTTCCCGTCATAGGGTGGGGTAGGGGGTGGGGGAGGGGGGGGTTGTTGGTGGTGGTCGGGAGAAGAGGATATACAGAGAAGCTGGACGGTGGGGTAGACATAGACGACGGTTGTTGGTTTATTGATGTGTGCACACATACGCTCTCCTCACACCCCAGCACGAACCATGACACCTTTGCGACTCACAGCTCCCTCTCCTTCCTTCTACGTGATCTCTCACTCTCTCCCCTTGCTCTCCTCCTCCTCCTCCTCCTCCTCCTCCTCCTCCTCATCATCATCATCATCATCATCATCATCCTGGATGGTTGTATTCATGGTATTTGTTTTGCACCCTTCTTGACATGATGGTTTTTGACAATATTTACTTCGTGTCTTTCCAGGTGAGTGTGTCAGACTGGCTGGTTGGTGGTGGGGGGAAGGTGAGACACGCCACTGTGGCGTCGTCTGACGACGCCCTCCTGCGACGGTGGTGGTAAGTACATTGAGGTCGACACATCGAGGTAGACCTGCCCTGTTCCTCCCCTTTCACCCACTGCCACACCACACTGGCGAGTGGTTGGGATAGAAAACACGATATTGTACGGACATGTGTATAGTGATATATATTATTTCGATGAAGAGGCGAAAGCCAGAAATGATGTGTGTGTGTGTGTGTGTGTGTGTGTGTGTGTGTGTGTGTGTGTGTGTGTGTGTGTGATGGTACTGTCTGAGGAATTGTATGTGTGTCAGGGAGTAGCCACCGGAAGGACAGTAGCAGGGAGTCAGGGCGAGGAAGGCCTTGTGGGCTTGAGCCTGGTGGGACGTTTGCCTCGTGTTGTGAGCAGCTGGTGGAGGAATATTAAGTGTTTTGCCCGCCTCTCTTTGCGTAAACAAGACACGTAACCCTTGTATGCATGTATGTAACTATCGGTTGATAAACTCTTTCCTGGTGTATCACAAGTCTCTCCCGTAATATCGCATATGTCTTACATACAATGTCATGTCAACCTTCCCCTCGTGTTTGTTGCCATCACAGCAGCATCAGTAGACCGCGTCGTGCTCCAAGTGCGCACCGATGAACACACCTCCCCCCCCCATGATGATATTGCAGACACACACACACACACACACACACACAACGCAGTTCCTTCCTCCCCCAAGTTTTTCTGACGGGAGGAGGACGTTCTGGGTCCATGGGCCCATCTGTCTCCCACCGAATCGTAAGAGCGCCACGCTTTGTGCTCCCTCCCTTCATCGACAGTACGGACGAAGGCCATGTGGGCAGGGTGGGGGGACTGACTCGTATGGCCGTCATCCGTTGAGTCTGAGATGTGCCTTGCCCTTAAGCGAACTAGACATTGAAGGATCTTTCAGTGTAACACCTTCTGTGGTGCCCTTGGGTCTAAGCCTATGGTCACCTCCTGCTGCTGGTGATCATGACGAAGGAGGCGTTGATGGCGGTGACAGATGAGTAAATGATGAACGTTGTCTTATCCTAGACTTGCATGACGCTTGATGTGTGACCTGATGACGCCAGGGGTGTTGGGGTAGGAAAGCGCGCACGCGTGAGGCAGTAAGGGCCCACCCGAGGTTGACCCCGCATGCGTTCGAACCTTGGGCGTGGCAGTCGGCCTACACGCGGCCCAGGTGTTCATCCTCTCGTAGGTGTTCGGGAGATTGTGTGTGATTTACTTCTGTGTATGTATGAACACACACACACACACACACACACACACACACACACACACACACACACCGAAGATAGGTACCCATTTATCGACCAGCTCCGAGGTGAAGAGTAGCACCTGGTTGGTTGTTGGCCGTCTGTCCTTTAATGACTCATGGTCAGCAACGCTGAGCATTACAACACGGAGTCCTGTTTGAGTGTGTGTGTGTGTGTGTGTGTGTGTGTGTGTGTGTGTGTGTGTGTGTGTGTGTGTTCCCGCGCATGTGTGTCTCCCCTCTATAGCTAGGACGAATTAGAAGGTGAATCTTTAAGAATACATCCTCGGATTACTCATTCTTTTGTTCCTGCTTTTGAAGTGTTAGTACAGGAGGAGGGGATGATATGACGGAGACCCGCTCCCGCGCCTCATCCTCGCCTTATGAGACATTCATTGGTCGAGACGCCTGGCTTTTATGAGGCGGCTTATTTGCCTTGGGAAACAGCAGTGCACTCATACACATACCCCTCCTCTCCCTCACATCCTCTCTCTCTCTCTCTCTCTCTCTCTCTCTCTCTCTCTCTCTCTCTCTCTCTCTCTCTCTCTCTCTCTCTCTCTCGCACCCAGCCCAACTACCACCCTCCCTCATCCCGTTGCCAGCTGACCAACAGTGTTAAATGTCAGGCGTGTGTGTGTGTGTGTGTGTGTGTGTGTGTGTGTGTGTGTGTGTGTGTCTGCGTCTGCCCTCACCGCACATCCCAGCGGCATCTGACTCACACTCACTACGCTCTCTAACCTCTCACTTTGACCTCTCACTCCAACCACTCACTAACCTGCCACTAACAGCTTACACACACACACACACCTCAGTCTGGTCTCTCACTCATACCTCACACTCTCACCCCTCACTCTCACCCCTCACTCTCAACCCGCTTCTCATCTCTCAGCCCAGCCTCTTACTCTCACCTCTCACACTCACCTCTCTCTGACCTGTCTTTTTCACCTTTCCTACCTCTCACTTTTCACTCGCCTCTCACTCGCCTCTTACTCTCACCTCGCTAACCTCTTACTCGTCACTTGCCCTCACCTCACTAACCTTTCACTCTCCCTCACCCCTCTCACCCAGACCTTCATATTCCCTGTACATTTACTACCTCATATAGGCATATGATTATATATATAGAGATTGAGATTAACGTGTCTCTTTCTCTCGTTGATATAAGTCTTTCCCTGATCCTTGTTATAAGAATGTTTATGTGGTCGTTGTTTTGCTGTTGGACATGAGATGGATGTGCAATTCTCTCTCTCTCTCTCTCTCTCTCTCTCTCTCTCTCTCTCTCTCTCTCTCTCTCTCTCTCTCTCTCTCTCTCTCTCTCGTCAGCCGTTGACCCAGGAGTCTTCAGTCTTCGCCAGTCTTGCCTCCTCTTCGCCCGTCATCAGTATTCATGCTCGGGGAAAATCCGATTGTCAACCCGCCCCTCAAACAGGAGGGTTGTGGAGCATGGTCGGGGCACGCTCCCTCCCTCCCTCCCACCATGGGCGGATGTTGGAGCATGGTGTGGGCAAGCTGGGGTACAGTCAGCAGGTACAGCAGGAGTGGCCTACAGTCAGCAGGTACAGCAGGAGTGGCCTACAGTCAGCAGGTACAGCAGGAGTGGCCTCCAGTCAGCAGGTACAGCAGGAGTGGCCTACAGTCAGCAGGTACAGCAGGAGTGGCCTCCAGTCAGCAGGTACAGCAGGAGCGCCCTACGGTCAACAGGTACAGCAGGAGTGGCCTACAGTCAGCAGGTACAGCAGGAGTGGCCTACAGTCAGCAGGTACAGCAGGAGTGGCCTCCAGTCAGCAGGTACAGCAGGAGTGGCCTCCAGTCAGCAGGTACAGCAGGAGTGGCCTACAGTCAGCAGGTACAGCAGGAGTGGCCTACAGTCAGCAGGTACAGCAGGAGTGGCCTACAGTCAGCAGGTACAGCAGGAGTGGCCTACAGTCAGCAGGTACAGCAGGAGTGGCCTCCAGTCAGCAGGTACAGCAGGAGTGGCCTACAGTCAGCAGGTACAGCAGGAGTGGCCTACAGTCAGCAGGTACAGCAGGAGCGCCCTACGGTCAGCAGGTACAGCAGGAGCGCCCTACGGTCAACAGGTACAGCAGGAGCGGCCTACAGCCAGCTGGTACAGCAGGAGCGCCTTACAGTCAGCAGGTACAGCAGGAGTGGCATACCGTCGGTCAGTACACAGGTGGCCTGCAGGTGACAGATACAGCTGTAGAGATACAGACTAGAGAGCCTTGTGTCACGGTGATGGTACACTGGACTACCAGAGTCATTAGAGTCGGTCACTCAGCTGAGCAGGAGGTGGGAGGACGCCCCGGGTGGTGGTAGGTAGGTAGGTAGCCAGTCACGTATGGTACACGTATGGTACGTAGGTAGCCAGTCACGTATGGGACACGTATGGTAGGTAGGTAGCCAGTCACGTATGGTACACGTATGGTAGGTAGGTAGCCAGTCACTTATGGGACACGTATGGTAGGTAGGTAGCCAGTCACGTATGGTAGGTAGCCAGTCACTTATAGTAGGTAGCCAGTCACGTATGGTAGGTAGCCAGTCACTTATAGTAGGTAGCCAGTCACGTATGGTAGGTAGCCAGTCACGTATAGTAGGTAGCTAGTCATGTATGGTAGGTAGCCAGTCACTTATAGTAGGTAGCCAGTCACGTATGGTAGGTAGCCAGTCACGTATAGTAGGTAGCCAGTCACGTATGGTAGGTAGCCAGTCACGTATAGTAGGTAGCTAGTCATGTATGGTAGGTAGCCAGTCACTTATAGTAGGTAGCCAGTCACATATGGTAGGTAGCCAGTCATGTATGGTAGGTTGGTAGCCAGTCATTTATGGTAGGTAGCCAGTCACTTATGGTATGTAGCCAGTCATGTATGGTAGGTAGGTAGCCAGTCATTTATGGTAGGTAGCCAGTCATTTATGGTAGGTAGCCAGTCATGTATGGTAGGTAGCCAGTCACTTATAGTAGGTAGCCAGTCACATATGGTAGGTAGCCAGTCATGTATGTTAGGTAGGTAGCCAGTCATTTATGGTAGGTAGCCAGTCACTTATGGTAGGTAGCCAGTCACGTATGGTAGGTAGCCAGTCACGTATGGTAGGTAACCAGTCACTTATGGTAGGTAGGTAGCCAGTCACGTATGGTAGGTAGCCGGTTACATATGTTCCTGCTAGCTAGAGTGTAGGAACCAGGTGAGTGTACTGCTGGACTGTAAGTTGCTGGTGATGTTAGATGATAGGGAAGCAAGTGATGGGTTGATGGGTGAATTAAGTACAGCAGCCAGTGAGATGTTGGCAGAACTTCTTAGTTCATGGTATGTACAACCCAACGCAAACTACAGTCATTGGTGATGTATGTATTGCTGAGGCTGTGTACACGTGTGTGTGTGTGTGTGTGTGTGTGTGTGTGTGTGTGTGTGATTACTGCTTGTGTTCTGTGTGGGGGAGAGAGTTTTACACTCGTGTTGTCTCATCTCTTCACCTTGTATATCTACCATGTCTTTTACTTTCTTGGGGGCACACACACACACACACACACACACACACACACACACACACACACACACACACACACACACACACACACACAGAGTGACCATTCATGAACCATCTGCTAGGAACGCATGACCAACAGCTGGGAAGGCCACTCATGGGCTTCCATCTCTTGAACTTCTTATTGTATAACTTTTTCAGTATCTGCACATCGTTATCCACGTATAATGTTTCCTACTTCAGCCTTTTTTTTCCTCCTTTTTATCCATTTGTCTTCTACTTCAAAAGCATTTCTTTACATACATGCTAACAGGTTTCTTCTATCATTTCATGTTATGTTCCATGTTCGGTCCCTTCATCTTTCGAAGAACTGCTCACTGCCCACACCGTCATGCTGGGTTTACAAACTTGTAGGTTGTGACCGGGTCAATACTCGACTTAAGAACTTAAAAGGCTCTGATCAGGTCACTACCCGCTCTTTTGTCTTCCATGGTAAGCAAATTTGTAGGCTTCCAGCCTCACCATGTAACTCGGCTTTCTTAATTCGGGCACCATCGCTCTTGCTTTCCTTTGGACCTTCTCTAGTAGCTCTCTGTGCTTCTCTAGCTGCCGTGGCTAAACCTGAGAAGCCTTTTCTAGTTTTGCCTTTGTGTAGGATATGAATATCCTGCTAAATATTTCTTCATCCAGATACTCGAATGTTATGATGGTAATATTTGTAGGTAGACAGCTTGTCTCCAATTATCCTCCCAATGTGGGGGACTCTGGCGGCAGGTTTAGGGACCATGTCGACTCCCAAGAGTCCCTCTCACACACTGAGTCCTGGAGTTTGATTCCTGCTAGATCATACTGAGAGAGAGAGAGAGAGAGAGAGAGAGAGAGAGAGAGAGAGAGAGAGAGAGAGAGAGAGAGAGAGAGAGAGAGAGAGAGGGCCGTCTTGTGCTATAGGCCCATCCTCATTTTACTCTACCTTCACCCGGGGTCGCATCACTTCGCCAGTCATGTAATCCCACACACACACACAGACTCTGGCTGGAGTCTGTCTAGGTCCCCTTGTGAGCTGATGCAGTCCTCTCCCTTGGCACCGTCTGCAGTCGTGCTCAGGTAAGGCACTCCACCGGTGACCTCCACCCGTTTTGGCAAGGCTGCTCTGACATGGGTCATTTGTGAGAGAGAGAGAGAGAGAGAGAGAGAGAGAGAGAGAGAGAGAGAGAGAGAGAGAGAGAGAGAGAGAGAGAATTATCTCCGTGGATAATCTTCAGGCTGGGTTATCGAGAGACGTAATAACCAACTGGCCGTGGTGAGCTCTCGAACCCAGTGACCGTTTTCTGTACGGGAGGGAAGAATAGTGTAGATGGGGGGTCTGTGTTATCAGTGACTCATCTGTATTTACGCTAACAGAAGCAGCAAGAAGTATGTACGGCGAGTGCCAATAGCGACCGTATTTACACATTTTCTGGTGGGTTAACACGTTCTTCCTCTCCTCCCCCCCCCCCCCCCCCCCCCCCAGGGGAGGGCCTAGACCCCGAAGCACCTAGAATCGAAATATTTGAGACGCCATTTCTTTTCTTTTTTCTTTCTTTCTTTTTCTCTCGGTTTCGGAAACAAGCGTAAAATTTGCGCCCTCCAAGTTTTAACGATGTTCATCAATGATTGGGAATTGTCCGGGAGGCGAAAGTTTGCGTGTGTGTGTGTGTGTGTGTGTGTGTGTGTGTGTGTGTGTGTGTGGGTCGGGCCAGGCCACCGGTGTGTGGCGTCGCCAACACTTCGAGGAGACGGTGCGTTTGAAGACGGTGCTGCTGCTGTAGACAGGTGGTCGACGCAGGCGGGTGATCACCGTAGGCCTATGGGTCGGGATAGACAGGTGTCGACTGCCACGTGGAGTTATAGACGAAGGAGTATGAGTGGTCGACGTAGACAGGTTACGGTTGTAGGAGACAGCATAAAGTGGTCGGATGAGACAGGTCACCTCATTTAAGCTAGGGGTCGTTACTGACAGTGGCCTATGTACCGAGGCTGTCAGCTAGTGGTTGACAGGAAGAGGGGGATCGGTATGGACGGGTCTCCAGTATAGACAGATACCCCACTGTGAATGAAAACGCCAGACGTATGGCTGAGGCAGACAGTTGTCTAGTCCAGGCAGGCACCGAAAGATTAATATGTGGGGGATTTAAACGTGGCTCCTGACAGGCGACCGCTCTGTGTACGTCACGGGTCTAGCTAGCTAGGGATTGCGGTGGTTTGGGCAGTGTACCCACGTGAACATTGGCCGCTCGATAGAGGCGGTCGCTTAAGGAGAGTGAGGTCAGTAAGCAGGGGTGGCCGCTAGGGGTAGACTGGTGGATGTGGAAGGTGTGGCTGGGTGGATGGGTGGTGTTGTGGTAGGAACGTGTGGATGTGGAGGGTGTGGCTAGGTGGGTGGGTGGGTGGTGCTGTGGTAGGAACGTGTAGATGTGGAAAGTGTGGGTTAGCACCCTCTTTCCCTCCCGCCTGTTCCCTCCTCCCTGTTCGTTAGCACCCTCTTTCCCTCCCGCTTGTTCATCCTTCCTCCTTGCCCTTCCTCCTTGCCAGTGACCTCGGACATGAACACACACCGGCCATGACCCACATCAACCACCACCACCACCACCTCCCCAGTTATCCCTCTCCCTCCTCCACGTCTCCCCCTTGCCTCAGGGGGCGTCGCATGACGGGGGAGACGTAACGTGCGCTTGGAATAACCCCTCCCCCCCCCACCACCCCGCCACTGCGTTATGAACTGTAATTACCTTTAACAGATAACGTCTCATGATTACCTGAGATTACCACTAAAGACGGTTACATTATGATAACCTCGCCCTCGTGTTAGAATACCAGGCGGCCGTTCATGTGTGTGTGTGTGTGTGTGTGTGTGTGTGTGTGTGTGTGTGTGTGTGAAGGGTGGCTCCCTGGCTCCAGGCAGGTCGCACCCCTGCCCCAGTAACCACCTCTCCATTCAACCTAGACATTGAAATTGGCTTTGTGGTTCCCAGACACGTTATCTCCCTGTCGTCAGATATCGTATTATTATTATTATTATTATTATTATTATTATTAATATTATTATTATTATTATTATTATTATTTTATTATTTTTATTATCACTGATCATTCATTTTGTCAAAATGAAAGTCACTCGTTTTTACGTTTTGAGAATAGTAAAATCTTTTTGCCTCGAGGAAGTGTTTAGCACACTCTGCTGTACGTCCTCCCTAGCTTGAATTTCTTTTTTTTTTTTTTTATCTTCACAATGTTCACACGTGGATCGTGTGGTCATTAATGTCTCAGCGGGACACAGTGTGGGTCAAGTGGTGTTCCCTCACCAGCTGGGGAAACACGCACGGTGAAAATTTTCTTGTGGCCTTCAGGGGATCGGCCACGTATGGCCATGTAATGGCCATGTATGGCCATGTAATGGCCATGTATGGCCATGCCCCGGGTGTTTGGTGGCTCGCTGTGAGAGTATGGTAACCTGTGAGGCCATGTTAACTCGTGGTCGATGATGGTGACCTCGTAGTGAGAGTATGGTGACCTCGTAGTGAGAGTATGGTGACCTCGTAGTGGGAGTATGGTGACCTCGTAGTGAGAGTATGGTGACCTCGTAGTGAGAGTATGGTGACCTCGTAGTGAGAGTATGGTGACCTCGTAGTGAGAGTATGGTGACCTCGTAGTGAGAGTATGATGACCTCGTAGTGAGAGTATGGTGACCCGTAGTGAGAGTATGGTGACCTCGTAGTGAGAGTATGGTGACCTCGTAGTGAGAGTATGGTGACCTCGTAGTGAGAGTATGGTGACCTCGTAGTGAGAGTATGGTGACCCGTAGTGAGAGTATGGTGACCTCGTAGTGAGAGTATGGTGACCTCGTAGTGAGAATATGGTGACCTCGTAGTGGGAGTATGGTGACCTCGTAGTGAGAGTATGGTGACCTCGTAGTGAGAGTATGGTGACCTCGTTGTGAGAGTATGGTGACCTCGTAGTGAGATTATGGTGACCTCGTAGTGAGAGTATGGTGACCTCGTAATGAGAGAATGGTGACCTCGTAGTGACAATATCCACGGTGTATGGCGAGTGTTACAGAGGTATGTTACCAGTTGGGTCGTAACGAGAGGCACGTTACAAGCTCTCCCCCCCCCCCTCTCTAGGGTGGGTGTTTGTTGTGGTGTCGTCACGGGTCACCAGGAGACAGTGTCAGTGGGTGAGCGGGTTGATGTCACCATCCCAGTGTACTACCCAGGCTGGTGAGGGAGGGAAGGGGCTGGACCCGCCCTTTAATACGTGTAATTATCGGGTCAGGCGGGCTGGGGCCGGCTTACCCCAGGCAATATGTGGGAGTGTTCATTACCCGGGGGGGGGGGGGGATGCACTGTGGGGAGAAGGAATGAGGGTGGGTGGAGGAGGGGAGAGGAACCTACCTCACCCTTGAGGGCGGTGGTGTCACCCTTGAGTTGGACGGCACGACCCCCTTGGGTGAGCCCTTCGCCTTTGACGGGACGTCATCGGAGCCAGAGGGCTCTGCCGTCGTGCCGAAAGACTTCATGCAACTGTTTGTTGTCCTCTCTCTCTCTCTCTCTCTCTCTCTCTCTCTCTCTCTCTCTCTCTCTCTCTCTCTCTCTCTCTCTCTCTCTCTCTCTCTGTGTGTGTGTGTGTGTGTGTGTGTGTGATATATGTTCATATGGCGTCATTGGCTCACATCCACTATCTAGCTGTCATGTATAATGCACGGGGATCATAGCCCCGTATTCACAACCAGACCCACAAACCTTTTCTTGGTTTCTCCGACCGATGGGCCCCATTTTAGCCCACTGTCAAGTGTCGTTCCCCAGTATACCGCATCGCTTGAATTTGCTGTATCCCTCGCACGCCTTGCACCCTCCTGCTTTTTCAGGCAGGCCCCGTACCCTCAAAGCATGTTTCTCTCCATCTTCCTCCTCCTTGGTCTCCCCCTTTTCCTTGTTACTTCCACTTCTGAAATGTATACCCTCTTTGTCAACCTCTCCTCACTCATCCTCTTCATTTGTCCAAACCACACCTTCTTCAGCTCTCTCATACATATACTCCTCGTTCTCTCTTACCCTATCATTTCTTATTCGATCCGTCCTCCTCACACCACATATTGTCATCAGGCATTTCATTTCCAGCACATCCACCCTCTTCTTTACATCTCTGTCTAAGACCTCGAATCTGCACGGCACTGACTCGACTACTTTGCCATCAAGCATACCCGTGCTGACTCGTGAAGACAGTGACTGCTCTTTCCACACATTCCGCAATGCGCTGGGCCAAGAGTTTTGCCCCTCACCCTCTCTGTGGCTCACTTCATCCCCCATGGTTACGCGTGGTGCCGTAGCCACGCCCAGGTGTCTGAAACCTCTCTTCCAAGCTCACTCACTTTCACAGTCATCTTCGAACCAGTACCTCTTCCTCATTGCCTAATGCTTCAAAGTAGCATTCAACCGCGCCTCCACCAGCTAAAGATGGGGTGGTGGTGGTGCTGCTGATGATGGTGGTGGTGGTGGTGGTGCTGATGGTGGTGGTGGTGTTGCTGATGGTGGTGGTGGTGTTGCTGATGGTGGTGGTGGTGGTGATGGTGGTGTTGATGGTGGTGTTGGTGATGCTGCTGATGGTGGTGGTGGTGGTGGTGCTGCTGCTGCTGATGGTGGTGGTGGTGCTGCTGATGGTGGTGGTGGTGCTGATGCTGCTGCCATCCACCACCCGCCCTCCTCTCAGCACTTTTCACATCCAAGAGTCTGTCCTTTGTACAGGTGTCAGGTAATACGTAATCCGAGAGTGCCCCGTCCCATGTTTCCTGCGTATCCACTTATACTGATGTGTGTGTGTGTGTGTGTGTGTGTGTGTGTGTGTGTGTGTGTGTGTGTCCCTGCTTTTATTAAACCAGGTATTCCCACTCACCATTCATTTTTCAGCACACATCTCCACGGGCTCTTCACCACTCTTATTCACAACACCACATTCTCCATGGCCCCCGCGATTATACCCTCAACTGACCCATTATGCCCCCATCTCGCGCGTTCACATCACCATCACCCATCACAAATACTCCAGCCCTTACATCAAAACTGCTGGAGAGCTAACTCAGCTTCTCCCCAAAACACTTGCCTCTCTTCCTTAGTCTTCTCATTTGTAGTCGCATAAAGCAGTAACAAAACACCCACCCACCTCTCGTAATCCATTTCGTTTTTTTTCTTTTTTTCCCCTACATCTTTCGCTCCCATTCCCACAACTCCTCTCCGTCAACAGCACACAACATCAGTACCCTTTATCACCTGTGGTCGCGCCCGATGGACGTGGCGGGCTTCCTGACC
>NC_092225.1:89914668-89937168 GCF_036320965.1 Panulirus ornatus | reverse complement strand
GAGAGAGAGAGAGAGAGAGAGAGAGAGAGAGAGAGAGAGAGAGACGTCGACGTACGCTACGCCACAGAGGCGCGGACGTGAGCGATGTCACCCCTTTCCGTCGAGACGCGGGCCTGCAGAAGGTGGAGGCACTGCAGAAATAGGCGGTGTGGTTCTTGTGTGGGGGGTGTCAGGCAGAGGAGCATTCACGGTGTGGTAACACGTCAGGGGCGAGCTTCCTGATGTGTAGTGACGTGGGTGTTGACACCGTGACGCGCTGTGGCCGGCCACCTCCTCCCCACCCTCACACACACACACACACACACACACACACACACACAGTATTTCCCATGGTACGTGATTGGAGATTATAGACGTCGAGTGTTGTGGTGGTGGACAGTAGACGATCACCACCACCACCACCACCACCATCTATCTCCTCCACCACTCGCCACCAACATCCTGCATGGCACACGGATCAGTCTGACTCGTCTCGAGCCACAGATGAACCAGTATTCTCATATCTTAGTGTTATCTTTTCTTCCAGAGTTTAGTGACGAGGAAATATACAACAGTTGTAGTTTAATGATGAAAAATTATACAACAGTTGTACTTTAATGATGAGAGTCTATACAACAGTTGTAGTTTAATGACGAGAAAATATACAACAATTGTAGTTTAATGAGAAAATTTACAACAGTTGTAGTTTAATGATGAGAGTCTATACAACAGTTGTAGTTTAATGAGAAAATATGCAACAGTTGTAGTTTAATGACGAGAAAATATAGAACAGTTGTAGTTTAATGATTAGAGATTATACAATAGTTGTGGTTTAATGATGAGAGTCTATACAACACTTACAGTTTAATGACGAGAAAACATACAACAGTTGTAGGAGAATGGTATCCCTCGCCAAATGTTCACAACAGTCTCCAGACTTGATGTGGTTTGTGCCAGTGGACCACAATGTTATGAGAGTTAGAGACTTGAAGGTGTCTGTCGTCTGCTTCTTCCGCCGCCACGAGCACAGGTACCCAAGTCGTGAGTTGTGTTGGCCAGGTGGTGCTCCTCATACCCACCCACACTCACACCTCACAAGACAGGCAGGCAGGCAGGCTCACGTTTGCGAAGGGCGCCCACCTCATTTTAGGAGGGAGGGGGGGAACCTCACGTGTTTGGAGTAAGCCTCCTTTTTATAGATCTCCCGTCCTCTTCGCAGGTGTGTGTGTGTGTGTGTGTGTGTGTGTGTGTGTGTGTGTGTGTGTGTGTGGACACCCGTCTGTTATCATCTGTTGTCTGTCCGTTAATCTGTCTGTTCCTTAGGGTAGGCTTGTCTGAGCGTCTTCCCCCTTCACTCATCGTGTACTCGTTGACTCGTTCTCCTCCCCACACCAATTATTAACGATCGTTACCCCTCGTTTTGCCTTTCGTCCATAAAGACGTTTTTTTTTTGGGCTTTACGCTCTCGCTCTGAATCGTAGAGGTGGTTGTCGTCACCAGATGTAGAATCAAGATGGGACATCGTAGCCATGTAAGAGGAGAGGACAGTAGCGCGTAGTGGTGGGTTGTGGGAGGAGGCTGCTGACCCTGGACGAAAATGCTGTTGACCCTGGACGAAACGTCGTGGAATGGGAGTCAGCAGCGGGGGAATGGAGAGTGGAAATGGATGTGGGAAATGCTGCGAACAGAACTTGGAAGAACCGGTGTTGTGTGGGTGAGGCACAGTGTGTTCTGTGGGTGAAGAACAGTGTGTTGTGGGGGTGAGGAACAGTGTGTTGTGGGGATGAGGAACAGTATGTTGTGGGGGTGAGGAACAGTATGTTGTGGGGGTGAGGAACAGTATGTTGTGGGGGTGAGGAACAGTATGTTGTGGGGGTGAGGGGCAGTATGTTGTGGGGGGGTGAGGAGCAGTATGTTGTGGGGGTGAAGAACAGTATGCTATGGGGGATGAGGAAGGGTATGTTGTGGGGGTGGGGGTTGAGGAAGCTAGAGAGGACTTGGGTTGGAAGCACATCTCTGGTTAGGGTGGCAAGCCTGCGTACCAGCCACTGCTGGCTGGGGAGGCAACATCCTCCCCGGGTATGGGAGGTACGAGTTGAGGAGGAGGAGGAGGGGTTCGAGTCGTTTCTGCCTCGGGATGTGCGACTCTTGAAAGTGTGTGTGTGTGGGGTATCCCCCGACGGAAATGGGAAATAGACGCTGGGAATGGGGACGAGGCGATGAATATTTGATCAGACTGTCGGAAACGGGAATTATATTCGGAGGCGATCCGATCCACCCGTCGGAAATGGGAAATCGCAAGGCCTTTAATGGGGGGGGGGAAAGGGGGAATGTGTGTGTTGGTGGTGAGGGAGGGGTGAGGAATGGGAGCTGGGCTCGGGGTCTACCACTCGGGGATTGGTCTCTCCAACACAATCAGGGTGTTAAGTGACAGGAACTACAACTGTGGTAGTGGGTTACCGTGGTAGGGCCGGCCGGAGGCTCGCAGACCCTCTGGCTGCTGCCGGAGGGAGGGAGGACGACCCACACTCACTCACTCACTCACTCACCGCCACAATTATCGATCTCTTGTTGCCTCCAGTTTTTACTGCACCTCCTCCTCCTCCTCCTCCTCCTCCTCCTTGTCTCGGCTCCCGGCACTCACTCGAGATTTGACGTCAGGTCACAGCTTCCGTCCTCGTGTAAATCCCCCCCCCTCCCCCCCTCTCAGGAGAGATGTGTGTGTGTGTGTGTGTGTGAGGGAGGAGGGGGAGGTTGGGTGGGTGTTGACCGGACGTCGTCCCGGGGATGGTTGTGTGAGCCGTGGTTTATCTTGTTTCAGGGCCGAGGGTAGGGGGGGGGATCTTTCTTATCTGACCTGTATGTGTCTCGTATCTCGCCGTGGTTGGACTGCCTTGCTTAAGTGCGCGCGAATGGTTTTGGTCATCGCTTGCTTGCCACATGGAGTCGGGTCTCTCTCTCTCTCTCTCTCTCTCTCTCTCTCTCTCTCTCTCTCTCTCTCTCTCTATCTATCTATCTATCTATCTATCTATCTATCTATCTCTCTCTCTCTCTCTCTCTTTATGGACCATTTGCCTCGGTGTTTATGGAGTATCTCTGATCGCAGTGTGTGTGTGTGTGTGTGTGTGTGTGTGTGTGTGTGTGTGTGTGTGTGTGTGTGTGTTACCGCCTCGCCTGGGCGTGTATGGACCATCCTCACCATTTGTGTACAACTTAATCTCAGTGAGTGAGGATTACCTTGTCCTGGTGTCTCGCGTGCTCACGTAATCACATTCCCCCCGACGTCATCTCTGCTGGTGCTGGTCGTGGGGTCCTCCACATGCACGCCCTCATTTCTCATGCTTTCATTACCCTTCCCTCCACAACTTTTTACCCTAATTGAAAAACTCCCAAGAACATCTAGGAAGAAGAAGAAGAGGAAGAGGAGGAGGAAGAAGAAGAAGGAAGAGAAGAAGAAGGAGAAGGAACAAAGATGTGGTCTTGTATGAAGGAGAGGCGAGTTTTAGAGATAGGAACAGCTGGGTCACAAGAGGAACAGCTGGGTCACAAGAGGAACAGCCGGGTCACAAGAGGAACAGCTGGGTCACAAGAGAAACAGCTGGGTCACAAAAGGAACAGCTGGGTCACAGAGGAGCTGATGGACCACAACAGGAACAGTTGGGCCACAGGACTAATAGCTGGGCCACAGAAGAAGCACTGACGGGCCACATGAGGACCTTTAGTTTCGAATATTCGAACACGTAGGCTGCAGGAAGACGTACTCCAGCAAGAGGAGCTCGCGAATCTTATGAGGAACCGCTGGACCTTAAGACGTCGAGACGTTACGCTTCAAAGAGAGAGAGACGGGAGAGAGAGAGAGAGAGAGAGAGAGAGAGAGAGAGAGAGAGAGAGAGAGAGAGAGAGAGAGACCAGGAATGGACCACTTGGGGCAGCGAGAGGGGCTACCTGTCTAGTTGAGGAATCACTGGAACAGAGGAAGGAACAGCTGATGTGCAGAGTGACGTAAAGGATCATTAGCGATGCCGTTTGCCCCGCATGATCTTCGGCTCACCAGAGGACCCTGGTGGTCTTCGGGGCCTGGCGTAGACTTCGGAGGTATCTTACCCCCACAGTTCGTGGGCTGGCTAGGTCCGGTGGGCTGAGTTGGGGGGCGATGGTCAAGCAGGCTGTTTAAAGCCCCGGCCGGCAGGCGCACCACAGGCCTGGACGAGTCTGGCACACCTTGTATAGAGATTTACACACGGCCTTCTTAAATCTTCCCACCGAGCATCCCACATTGTTTCTGACCACTGCGGGTATTGTCTCGGACCCAAGGATGTTCAGGTATTTTCCTCCATTTTTGGTCATCGCGATTTTTTTTGTTGGAGTAATTTCTCGTAGCCTTCCGTGCCCGTCGTGCCATTAAGGACGGGGGGGGGGGGGGGGGGGGCTATGCCTTCCAGGATTCTCTCTAAGTGAAAACTGTCAGAGACAGATCTCTCCCGTCTGTGTGCTCCTGACGGTGTAGACTAAGTGATGTCGGGTCCTCACGTGGCTGATATACAGGAGGATGTGCTGGCTATACAGGATATACTGATCCTGTACTGGAAATATTACGGTCATTATAAGAGGGTATTATTAGCTCCGCTAGAAAGAGACTGCTGGGTTAACCACACACACACACATAGAGTGCTGAGTTGGCCGCAAAGAGAGTTTTTTGGGTCAGCTGGACCGACAGCTCCTAACGCTGAAGCCAGAGCTGCACGGGCACTGCTGGGGTTCACACACAGATCATCTGGTGGTGATCCAGTAGGGCGCCACCGGTCAAGGAGGACCATCAAGCCTCACGGCAAGTAGTCAATTGTCCCTAATGCGTCCAGGGTATGGAGTACATATGACCTGTGGGGAGGAACGGTGGGGCTTCAAGACCCCTTTCTGGCGGAGGAACTGCTACTGCTGCTGCTTCACGGAAAACGGACGAGTCATGCTGCTGGGGGAAAAAAAAGAGGAACCTTTCTGGCTAGAAAAGGAGGGGGAAGGTGAAGGGGTGAAATAAGCCATAGGAGAGTTGTATGGTGAACTGTTGGGCAGCAAGACGAACTGTCATCGCCTCACAGGAAGATCCGTAAGGCCACAGACGGTGTGGAAGACTTAAGTCTTGGGCCAAAACGGGAGCCACCCTGGCCCGCCGTGACACTCTGAAGGGGAGTGTTGGTGTGTGTGTGTTTGTGTGATACCTGCCAGGCCCACGAGAGGAGGACAAATTGTAGTTAGGCCACTGGATGATTGTATAGAGATGAAGTAAATATAATCCAGAAATGTTGGAAACTGCAGCGTCGCAAGGGGGGGACCTTCAGGGAACTGGTGGTATGGGGAACTGATGGAGGACTGAGACACCTTCCAATAAACTACTGGACCACAGAAGAACTGGAGTGGGAGTTTCGTGGCCACGAGAGAAACTTGTAAGGGGAGACCACCGCACCACGTGAAGACTTAGTGTACGAGAGGTGTCGCATCAACAGAGAGTCGTGTCACGTGAAGCTGTGCCGGGGAGACTGCAAGAGGAAGCAGCGAGAGGGACAGGAGGACTGGGAGCTGGTGGCAGGAGGGAGGGAAGGAGGGAGAGGAGGTACTGGCACGCAGGAGGAGCAACGTAAGCAGATGTGTCGTCCCATTATCTACTGATGCCCTCCGACGTCACACACAACTTCGAGAGACCCCGGTGGTCCCCTTGCCGTGTGGATTCCTTTCTGTATTCCTCTGTATTCCCATAAGGAAAGGCCCGGTGCAGGCCGACTGGGCTCGGTGCAGGCCGACTGTCTCACACCGAAGAGAGAGAGAGAGAGAGAGAGAGAGAGAGAGAGAGAGAGAGAGAGAGAGAGAGAGAGAGAGAGAGAAATGTCACGGGAATATGTAAGGCAGTAGGGAGGTGGCTGCACCAGGAGGAGGAGGAGGAGAGGGGAAGGGAAGGTTTCCGAGGAGAACTGGCGCGACCCAAGGTATAAATATATCAGAGACAACCGGACCGTAGTATAAGTCAAGGGAACTGCTGCAACGCAACGGAATTATAAGAGGAACTGCTGCGCCTGGAGACCAGGAGAAGGGTGGGGACGGGGGCTTCCCTGCCGCTCCAACGGCGACTGGTGGACCAGAAGGGGACTGAAAGGTGGAACTGTTAAGATAACGGTAACACAAGGGGAACTGGTGGACCAGGAGGGGACTGGAAGGTGGAACTGTTAAGGTAACGGTAACACAAGGGGAACTGGTGGACCAGGAGGGGACTGGAAGGTGGAACTGTTAAGGTAACGGTAACACAAGGGGAACTGGTGGACCAGGAGGGGACTGGAAGGAGGAACTATTAAGATAACGGTAACACAAAGGGGAACTGGTGGAGCGGGAGGGGACTGGAGTGAGGATGAGGTGGGATGCTGGGGACCAGTTGTAAGGTGGGATGTCATGAGGAGCGACTGAAGGAGGGAACGATGAGGGCAAGGGAGGAGGGAAGAAGGATAGAGAGAGAGAGATGAGTTGCGTAATTACGAAGAGGGGAGGAACTACAGACGAAGGAGGGGGGTGGGGGTCCGTCTGGGGAGAGAGAGAGAGAGAGAGAGAGAGAGAGAGAGAGAGAGAGAGAGAGAGAGAGAGAGAGAGAGAGAGAGAGAGGCAGGCGGGGAGCGGAGGCGAGAGCAACAAAGAGCGGGAACCTACGGAAAAGAAGGACCCTAAATATGAGTTGGAAATGAGGAATGAGAGAGAGAGAGAGAGAGAGAGAGAGAGAGAGAGAGAGAGAGAGAGAGAGAGAGAGAGAGAGAGAGAGGAAAGCCTTATTACGACGGAGGTCATGTGAGGAATGTTAGGGGAGGTGAGAGAGGCCAGGCGCTGTGAAGAAGGGGTGGGAGGAATTAATCAATAGGAAAGTGTGGGAGGGAAATACTACCGACTTGTAGGGTAAGAGGGAGAGGGAGGAGGAGTGAGAGAGAGAGAGAGAGAGGGAGGAGGAGTGAGAGAGAGAGAGAGAGGGAGGGAGGAGGAGTGAGAGAGAGAGAGAGGGAGAGAGGAGGAGTGAGAGAGAGGGAGGGAGGAGGAGTGAGAGAGAGAGAGGGAGGGAGGAGGAGTGAGAGAGAGAGAGGGAGGAGGAGTGAGAGAGGGAGAGGGAGGAGGGGGGGAGGTGATGATGTGTTGGCAGAGCCCTTGTGTGTGTGTGTGAGAGAGAGAGAGAGAGAGAGAGAGAGAGAGAGAGAGAGAGAGAGAGAGAGAGAGAGAGAGAGAGAAACTAGACGTGAAGTAGAAGCGTGAGCATTGGTGCACAGAGTGGCACGCTGGGTGGAAAGGACAAGGAAAGGGGTGTGTGGAAAAGAGAGGGACGAAAGAGGTAGGAATGGGAGTAGGCATAGTGCGGTGAAATGAGTGAGGAATGAAAGGGACAGTGGGAGGGATTAGATGGAAGGGACAGTGGGAGGGATTAGATGGAAGGGACAGTGGGAGGGATTAGATGGGAAGGTATGATTGGAACACGGAAAAGACCAGGTGGATGGGGAGGCGAGAGAGAGAGGATCCACAGTGTCAGGGGAAGGGAAAGGGGTGGGAGAGGAGGGGCGAGGTGGGTGAAGGAGGACAGACGGACGGACGTAGACGTGGGAAGATAACTGGGAGATAAGAGCGGGACATATGTAGGTTGTACAGCACTCGGGCCAGGCCAGGCCAGGCCAGGCCAGGCCAGGGAGGAGAGTGGAGTGAGAGTCCTGGCGTGGAGAGAGAGAGAGAGAGAGAGAGAGAGAGAGAGAGAGAGAGAGAGAGAGAGAGAGAGAGAGAGAGAGGAGTTGGGAGAAGTTCTTTGTCATCTGGTGCGGGAGGCCCAGTCATGTAGGGGGAAATGGTGAGGGAGATGATGATGATGAGGGTAATTGTTGGAGGGGGAGATGATGGGCGAAATAATGATGATGATGGGGGGGAAGTGTTGGAGGGACGATGGTTAGCGAGAGGATTATGAGGGTAGGTGTTGGAGAAGGAGATGGTTGGCGAGGTTGTGATGAGGGAAAGGTGTTGGAGGGAGAGAACATGTTGGCGAAGCGTTGCTACCGATGGATGTTGATGGAGGGGGGGAGGCGATAACAGTAAAGGGTGATGTTGTGGCGATTGACTTCGATGCTACGATGTTTTGAATGGAGTATGATGTTTCCTCGTCTGTACCCGGCGCTGCCTCGCCGATGCGGGAAACGGCGATCAAGCATTGGGAGGAGGGGGGGGGGGGGGGAAAGCAGGCAGGGTGGACGTTGTGAAAGATTATAGAGTGGAAGTGATGTGTTCGGGTTGTGGATGCCAGGGTGTGTGTGTGGAGGAGGGCTGTTGGGAAGATGAAGTGAGGTTAGGGTTGGTGTGATGTTATGCCGGTAGGTGGTGGTGGTGGTGGAGATGATGATGGTGGGGGGGGGGGGGGGAGATGGCGATTTAAGCTAAGGGTGGAGGGTAGATTGTGTTGGAGGAACTGCTGACGAGAGGGTAACGTTGGAGAAGTGTTCATGAGGTAGGAACGCTGAGGAAGGAATGGTGGGGAAGTGTTGAAGAGAGGATAATGATGGAGAAATGTTGGAGGGAGAGTAACGCTGGGGAAGGAATGGTGGGGAATTGTTGAAGGATAATGATGGAGAAGTGTTGAACGAATAGTAACGCTGGGGAAGGAATGGTGGGGAAATGTTGAAGAATGATGGTGATGGAGAAGTGTTGAAGAGAGAGTAACGCTGGGGAAGGAATGGTGGGGAAGTGTTGAAGAAGGATAATGATGGAGGAGTGTTGAAGAGAGAGAGTAACGCTGGGGAAGGAATGGTGGGGAAGTGTTGAAGAAGGATAATGATGGAGGAGTGTTAAAGAAAGAGTAACGCTGGGAAGGAATGGTGGAGTATTGTTGAAGAAGGATAATGATGGAGAGGTGTTGAAAAGAGAGAGTGACGCTGGGGAAGGAATTGTGGGGAAGTGTTGAAGAAAGATAATGATGGAGGAGTGTTGAAGAGAGAGAAAGTAACGATGGGGAAGGAATGGTGGGGAAGTGTTGAAGAAGGATAATGATGGAGGAGTGTTGAAGAGAGAGAAAGTAACGATGGGGAAGGAATGGTGGGGAAGTGTTGAAGAAGGATAATGATGGAGGAGTGTTGAAGAGAGAGAAAGTAACGATGGGGAAGGAATGGTGGGGAAGTGTTGAAGAGAAAATGATGGTGGAGAAGTGTTGAAGAGAGAGGATGAGGGAGGGCAGAGGTGGGTCAGGGGACCAGCTGTAATATCTTTGACGAAAGTGACGATCAGGTCTGGTGCACAGAGGAAGGTGAGTGTGCGTCATGGTCGCAGGGAAGTGATGGTGAACTCCAGTTTGGAGGGGAGGACGGTTGGAGTAATAATGTCGGAGGTGGGTGGAGTTGGAGGAGGACGGGTGTCGTAATGATGTTGGAGAAGGCTGGAGTTGGAGGGGGACGGGTACAATAGTAATGTTAGAGATGGCTGGAGTTGGAGAGGATGGATGGAGTAACAGTGTTGGAGGTGGCTGGAGTTGGAGAGGACGGGTGGAGTAACAATGCTGAGATGGATGGAGTTGGAGAGGACGGGTACAGCAGTAATGTTGGAGATAGCTGGAGGTGGGGAGTTGAGGGAGGAGAGCGGCTCAGAGCGTGGTGAGGGAGGCACCACGGGGAGGAAAGAAAAGAGACCGCTGAATGGGGAGGAGATGGAGAAAACAGGGAATAGCGAACGATGGAGAAAACGTAATAAAGGATGAATATAGGGAGAAAACGGGATGGGGAGGGGGGGGGGATGTTGGGAGGGGAGAGTAAAGAGTGAGCGAAGGAGGAAGGGTGTCGGGGAGAGCGACCCTAGGAGTGTGAGAGTGACGGAGTGAGTGACTGCAAGAGAGAGAGAGAGAGAGAGAGAGAGAGAGAGAGAGAGAGAGAGAGAGAGAGAGAGAGAGAGAGAGAACGTCTGGTGTGGACGTGTATTTCCACCAGCTGACCTTTGCATGATGCTGGGAGTCATTCGAAATTTGTGAGAGAGATTATCAAGACGTAATTCCTCGTCTGGAAGATGATGTAGAGAGCAGGAGAGAGAGAGAGAGAGAGAGAGAGAGAGAGAGAGAGAGAGAGAGAGAGAGAGAGAGAGAGAGAGAGAGAGAGAATGGGTGTGTGGGAAAGAGTAAATGTGAGAGGGAAGGCCGGGCGGTGGGTGAGTGTAGAAGAGAGAGGAGGTATGATGGGGAGGAGGGTGTCACAGGGTGTCTGGTGAGTGGGAGGGAGTGTGTGTGGGAGGAGAAGCCAGGCTAAACGGTGAGTAGGAGGGAGTGTGTGTGGGAGGAGAGGCCAGGCTGGCTGGTGAGTGGGAGGGAGTGTGTGTGGGAGGAGAGGCCAGGCTAAACGGTGAATGGGAGGGAGTGTGTGTGGGAGGAGAGGCCAGGCTGGCTGATGAGTGGGAGGGAGTATGTGTGGGGTAGGAGAGGCCAGGGTGACTAGTGAGTGGGGGAGAGTGTGTGAGGGAGGAGGGGGCCAGGGTGTCTGGTGAGTGAGAGGAAGAGTTTGTGTGGGAGAGGCCAGGCTGGCTGGTGAGTGGGAGGGAGTATGTGTAGGGGAGGAGAGGCCAGGGTGACTAGTGAGTGGGGGAGAGTGTGAGGGAGGAGGGGGGCCAGGGTGTCTGGTGAGTGAGAGGGAGAGTGTGTGGTAGAGGCCAGGCTGGCTGATGAGTGGGAGTGAGTGTGTGTGGGAGGAGAGGCCAGGCTGGCTGGTGAGTGGGAGGGAGTATGTGTAGGGGAGGAGAGGGCCAGGGTGTCTGGTGAGTGAGAGGGAGAGTGTGTGGGAGAGGCCAGGATGGCTGATGAGTGGGAGGGAGTGTATGTGGGGGAGGAGAGGCCAGGTTGACTAGTAAGTGGGAGAGAGTGTGTGGGGGGGAGGAGGGGGCCAGGGTGTCTGGTGAGTGAGAGGGAGAGTGTGTGTGGGAGGAGAGGCCGGGTTAAACGGTGAGTTTGAGGGAGTGTGTGTGGGAGGAAAGGTCAGGGTGTCTGGTGAGTGGGATGGAGTGTGTGTGTGGGAGGAGAGGCCAGGCTAAACGGTGAGTGGGAGGGAGTGCGTGTGGGAGGAGAGGCCAGGCTGGCTGGTGAGTGGGAGGGAGTATGTGTGAGGGAGGAGAGGCCAAGGTGACTAGTGAGTGGGAGAGAGTGTGTGGGGGAGGAGGGGGCCAGGGTGTCTGGTGAGTGAGAGGGAGAGTGTGTGGGAGAGGCCAGGCTGGCTGGTGAGTGAGAGGGAGTATGTGTGTGGGAGGAGAGGCCAGGCTGGCTGGTGTGTGGGTTGGTTTATGGGAGAGCGGAGGTGAGAGGTGTACGTACGTAATGTTTGTCTCTCCCTGCTTTGGCTGGTACTTCTCTGCTGGGTGTGGTCCCCTGCTCGTCCTGCTGCCTCAGTTTCCTACTACTCCCTGCTTGTGGTTGCTCCTGCTTATTCTACTGCTCCTGCTGCTGCAGCCTCTCTCTCGTTTTCTCTCCATTGTACTTGCTGCTGCCCCACGCCCCTCTTTTGTTGTTGTTGTTGCCACCCTGCTTACTGCTCCCGTTGCTGCTGTGCCTGCTGCTCCTGCTGCCCACACACACACACACACACACACACACACACACACACACACACACACACACACACACACACACACACACACGTCAACCGCATCTACTTCTGTCTCAGCCCTCATCACCTTATTGCCCCCAGTCTCATCATTCATGTATATTCCTAGCATATCTTGATGTGTGTGTGTGTGTGTGTGTGTATGTGTAGTTACCTCATTATACAGGAGGGGGGGAGGGAGTTTCAACACTCATATCTTGGACTTTCACCCTACCATCTGTCAGCTTCGTAACCATCTGTCTGCTGGCCAGCATCACCTTGCCGTCACACGAGGTGCCCCAGCCGTTCATCCATCATCACCCCTCACTGCTTCCCTACGTCCTCTGGTGATGCGCTGTCTCTACCCTCTTGCCGTGTGCTGTGGCACCGTACCTCTGACACTGTGTAACTCACTTAAGAAGTGATAGCAGCCGTCGACGTCATCCGGCCAATTTTGAACCTCGAAGGTCGTGATCAAGTCACGATTTACTCTTCTTTTCCTCCCCCCCCGCCAAAATCAATGGCCTCTATCCCCCTCCCCCCCCCCCTCTCTCTCTCTCTCTCTCTCTCTCTCTCTCTCTCTCTCTCTCTCTCTCTCTCTCTCTCTCTCTCTCTCTCTCTCTCTCTCTCACTCTGCAGCTCAGCTCCCGTGATTTAAGCACCGTCTCTCTCGTCCTCCTCCGGACGCCTCTCAATTAAATCTTGGGTGTTTCTTTAGCAGTCAGATGGGGAGGAGGAGCAGACTCGGAGGCCATATTCGAGATGTGAATGACTTGCCCAACATTTCCTGATCCATGCACGTAAACTCTCAATCCAGTATTTACCTGTAGACAAGGTTTGAATCCTTCACAGTTTTCTCTGGACGTGTTGCTCTGTGCTGCTCTGTGGTGAGACACGTTTGCCACAACATCGACTTCCACAAGTGCCTCTCTCTGGCACACACAGACTCGCGTAACTTTTTTCCTGCTGGATACTAATCGCACTGAAGCTTTCTCTCAGTTTGTATCTACCGGGGTTGAATTTCATCAGATGTTTACGAGACCAACTTCGAAAGAGTTTGTCTTGGTCCATTTGTAAGTTGATGCCATTCCTCGTCTTTCTCTACTTCTCTCTCACGACCTCGGCATCATCCTCCATATATGTTCAGTGCATGAGTCTGGTCCCTGTGGCAGGACTTTACACTTAGATCAAGAAGATCAGTGGACCCAAGACTGAACCCTGTGGCACTCCTCTAGTGACACCCCCTCCCCCGGTCCATTACGAGAACTCCCCTCTCACTTATGTCTTTTCTTCCCCTCCAGTATGGTAATCTTCTGTCCAGTGATAGGAGTCTGCCCTCTATTCCTACCGGGAGATAAAGCTTCATTATCATCTTCCTGTTTGGCACAGTGTCAAACGCTTTCCGGTATTCCAGGAACACACGGTCTAGTCGTCCATTTCTTCAGTGTAAAAAAGAAACTCATTCAGTCGTGGAAATGTAAGAAGTCCAAGTGCGGTGTTATTCATGACTTCCTCTTCCTCAGTCCATGTTACCCCTCTCACTCGGGTAGTTCTCCTATACAGACAACTATCTATTTACTGATTATCTTTCCCAGTATTTAACAGACTACACGTTTTAGAGTGATTGGTACGTAGTTCAGCGCAGTTCAGCTATCTCTTTCCTTACAGAAGGGCATGATATTTTTCTCCTTCTTCCAAACCAGTGACACTACATGCTGGACGAAAATGACATTTCGAGCTGCCAGTCCAGCAACATATCTGGATGTTCCCTCACCGCGTATGGAGAGGTTTTCATGAGGGCCATGAGTCTTATTAGGGCCAAGGCTTATAACGCTTATTGCGCAGGTTCAGTGTCTTCTAAGACCTCTTCCTCATCCTATCTCGCTGATGTTAGGTCTGTAGTGTCCTCCACCGTGTAAACACTGCCACACTTGATCGTAATTCTCGCACATATAACTAATCATCCTGAGTACCCTTGTCCGCTGAATCCTTTCGCCAGATCGGATGCTCACAAACCGACCAGTTTACTCCTCGTGAATTTACGGGAAAGTTTTGGATGAACTTTTGCCCGCCTTCTCTGTACTGTGTCGAATGTCTCTCGTGTTCCTACCCTTATCCTCCAGTACTTATTTCTTGATATTCTCACGTCCTTCAAAAGGTTGGTGGGTGGCTGCCGCGACGCTCGTAGCTTCTCCTCTCAGCTCTTTTGAGCTCGAAGATGTTTTTATTGAACAGTGTATGGACTCCCGCGGTGTAGCGGTTAGCGTTCATGACCATGACGCGTTCACGGGCCGCCCAGGGTCGAGCCACACACAGGTTCGAATCCTGATTACAGCAGTTGGTCCACAGTCAACCCAGCTGTTTATCCACTCTTAGGGTTTGGTCGATAAAATGGGGACCTGGCTCAGGTTAGGGGATATATAGCGTTAATGGGATGGCCTTGGTTAGCTTCCCGTGCCGTCTCAGCCAAGTGGTGTTCATTCATTGACACTCCATACAAACATCTATACCACTGGTTTAGATTCTTGTTATGGGATTCCAGATCGCAGTTTAAGTCCTTAAGGAAGCGAGCGGGCTCTTTATAAAGTCAGTGTGATCATATCGCCTCTTTAAATCAGGTCTCTTCTCTGATCCATCCTTTTGTGTCCTCTTTCAAGCCACGTTGATGAAAAACAGAGCCACGTGATCGGGTTTAGTGATGGGTTTATGGTATTTGATGCTTTCCACTACCACGTCATTATGTGTGACGACAGACGGTCCTGTAGTGTTGGTGCCGGTCCCTCTCCCCCCCTCTCTCTCTCTCTCTCTCTCTCTCTCTCTCTCTCTCTCTCTCTCTCTCTCTCTCTCTCTCTCTCTCAGACTCTTGTATATTCAATGAGACATTCATGGCACGAAATTCTCCGGTGTAATAACCTTTTTTTTGGCGGGGCTGTGTGGAGAGGGAGTGTTGCACTCATGGGCCCCGCCCCTTGTTTGAAACTTTCCATCATCCTGCATTTCATACTCGCCGTGTGATGTCCGCGTTTAGAATGTCATCAACTCAGTTTATTTCCGTTCCTCAACTGCTCCTGTAGCATGACACATGTACTCCATTCCCATCCTTCCTCACGGGCTTCCAGCGTAATAACGTGTTATGGTCTGTGGTTGATTTAGCCTTGGATAGTAATGTGTGGGGTTTTTACCCTGTTGTGAGGTTATGTCTGTCTGTCTGTCTGTGTGTGTTACGGGGGAGAGAATTTTGCCCTCGTGTTAACCCGCCTTTCAAACTTGTGTAAGTACTTTACACACACACACACACACACACTTACACTTACACTTACACACACACACGTACGTACGTACATGAAGGCAGTCAGTTGTTTCCCCTTATTTCCTACCATCATTGTTTCGTGTGTGAGAGCCAGTCTGGTGTCCATCATACAGGTTCCGCACCTCCTGCGCCATGAGCTCTGCCTCCGCCAAGCGTTCGTGTTCGTAACTCCTTTTTTTTTTCTTCTTCTTTTTAAGATTTACGAAAGTCGGAGTAGATAACATCCGAGGGTGTTGTAGACCTCCAGGGTTTTTAATACGAGTGTGTATTATTGATTAAGAGAATCAGGCCAGAGACGCCTGGAGCATGTGATCCATCATGATTGTGTGGACCGTGTTTGGTGATCAGGTGTTATTACGTGTTGGGAAGTGCACGATGTTGTCTCTTAGTATTTGCGTTTCTGTTAGTTACCCTAATACAGAAATAAGGCTAACGGGGTGGGGGGTGGGGATTCCGAAGTGCGTTTTCTCTCTCCTTATTGAAAACGGGTCTAATGACATGGACTGGTGTCCTCTCGTTTGGCGGCCTTCCGTTCGAGCAAAGATTTGATGCAATTTATGGTGACGTGGAATGTTACTGTCCGGTTAGATTATCGCTGTATTCTGAGGTAGATATCACTGTGTTCGGATTTAATTTATGTAGATAGATATTCAGATACTTCGCGACGTTAAAGTATCATTTCACGTCCATTTTTCTGTTTTTCAGTTTTCGATTTCCAGAAACACATCATGGGCTGGTGGGATGTTGCACAAATTGGCGATGGTGAACGCTGAATGGAAATTACAAGCGTAGGAGGGAAGCCATTTCCCTGAAGTCGATTCTTAAGACGCCTCTTACATATGACAGTGAGCCAATAGTATCCTTGGATTTTTCTTGCTTCCGATATTTTTGAAGAATTACTTAATGATTTTCTTCATGTGATGAATTGTCAGTGAATGATAATGTTAGACAGAGATGTGACAGTAAAGCGCGGTGTCATTTTGAGGGACAGTCGAAGTGTTCCGAAGTGGTGCGGGGCAGATGGGAAGGTTCAGCAAGCAAGAAAGACTGACTGGGAGGGTTAAATGTGTTGGAGATGAGGGAGCAAGGAGGGAAGGAGATGGAGAAGGAGTGAAGGAAACTGTGTGGTGTCGAGGCCTGAACATTCAGGAGGGCGAAGGATGTGCACTGGATAGAATGAAATGGATCACTGTGGTATATAGGGCGCGACGTACTGCTATGAAGCGAGCTGAACCAGGGCATACTTAACGTTGATGACCAGACCAGGGAGTGATCCATGGAGCTTGGCCGTTGTTAGTGGGTTCTACTTTCTCCTCATTATTCTGTAGAGATAGAGTAGTGGATGTGAGCAGATGAGGCCATTGTTCGTTTCTTCCTGACGCTGCCTGACTAAGGCGGGAAAGAGAATTGGGCACATATGTATAATATCGTATTATTGCCCCTAGTTCGGCTGTTGAGCCCTGTCAAGTGAACAAGAGCGTTGACGCCACTTTGCAGTGTCCTGGAACGCTGGCTCTTCACTCAGCTTCACCATCCTTACCATCGTGTATTTAGTGAGACCTTCTCGTACGTCATCTGTCTACCGCTGTGTTGGCCCTAGCCAGCCAGCCATCAGGTCTTCCTCCATCTGGTCTGTAGTGGAGTGTCAGTTGAGCCACCCCTCTATGTCATCCATTCTCTCAGTGTGTCCAGCCATCTTAACCTGGCTCCCTCACTCCTGTCTCATCCCTCCACCCATCTCTTCCTCCCTCCTTCCCTCCCTCCCTCCGTCTCAGTCTTTGTGCCTCATACGGTCTATTTCTCCTCATGAGAGCCTTCTCCTCCTATTCCATGTTCCACCTCACTCTCTCCCTCAAGTCACTCACTCGCCCGATTCCCGTTCTCTCTAGAATTCCTCCTCCTCCTTCGTCCCATCTTTTGTTGTCACTTTCTCGCTCGGTTTTCAGTCTCACTTTTCCGCACCTCTTGTTATTATTGAACCCCCCCCCCCCCTCCGGCGTCTCATTCCCCTCACGCTCCCTCGCCTCTCATTTCTCTTTGACTCTCACCACCGACCATCACCTCTCACGCCACACTTTATACTCCATCTGCTGTGACTCTCTCTACTCTCTCTCTCTCTCTCTCTCTCTCTCTCTCTCTCTCTCTCTCTCTCTCTCTCTCTCTCTCTCTCTCTCTCCAGCGGTGTTCCCTGACTCATCTTCGTACAGTCTCTCATCCTCTTCTGTTTCAGTTCCCCCTCCTTCACCTTTTTTTTTTCCCTCTCTCTCGTTTCATCGCTGTTCTTTATCGCTCGGTCATCCTCTGCTTGCTCGCATTGTTCTCCAACACAGCACCGTGTGTTGCTAACACGGCACGTGTGCTGGTTTCTAACATGGGTTCATCATATTTGTGTCTCTCAAACGTAACGCATCACCTAACGATCCTTCCTAACGTAGCTCGTCTTTGTCATCCTTTGACGCTTTCTAGCATAGCACACCATCTAAGGTGATGCTCTCTCTTAACATAGGCCTCCCCTCCTATGTGGATCTCCAACAAAGCGCATCACCTTCCTGCTTCTATTTAGCACAGCGCATCGCCTCTCATGTTACTCCCTCAAGGACCAGGTCACACCATCGTCCTCATGAGGTTGTCGTACCGTCGTAATCTAGGGGTCGTTCCGTCTTGCTCAAGAATCGCACCGTCTTGCTCAAGGGTCGCACCGTCGTGCACAAGCGTCGTACCGTCGTGTTCAAGCGTCGTACCATCATCCTCAAGCGTCGTACCGTCGTGTTCAAGCGTCGTACCGTCGTGCTCAAGCGCTGTACCATCATGCTCAAGCGTCGCACCGTCGTGCACAAGCGGTCTATACACGGTAGGAGTGGCGCGGCCTCGCGTAGGTCAATACCGCAATCAGTTGCCCGTACCTCAGAACACATGTGTATCTTGGCATTCTCAGGATCGTCACGGACGAACAGGGAACAACAGGTGTCACACCTGCATGATGTCGTCAAGGAGGAGAAGGCAGACCGTCCTGGGACACACACACACACACACACACACACACACACACACACACACACACACACACAGTGATTGCCAAGGTGTACACGCGTGTGTGTGTGTGTGTGTGTTTGTGTGTGTGTGTGGCAACGTGGGACAGCCCCCAGGAAACACTCAGGCATCTGTCACCTTCACCTTGTCGTTGCAAAGGCCAACGTGTGGCGGTGGCGGTGGGTCATGTAAGGCGATACCAAGCGTTCAGATGGTATCGCCACCCGGGTATAATGCCTCCTGTCAGGCGCTGTTCGACTTACGTCTCCACACGTAACTGTGCTGCGAAATTGGGTCGAGATCGGTGGCCTGGTTGCTGTGATTGATATGTGTTTTATACTGTCCTCAGTCCTGTCTTAATTGATTATCTAGAGAAATTATGTCTCTTTCCTGATAGGAATTTTGCTTACACACGCACACACACACACACACACACACACACACACACACACGCACACACACACACACACACACACACACACACACACACACACACACACACACACACCTAGTTTGTGCTTGTATGTGTGTGTGTGTGTGTGTGTGTGTAAACAAATAGAGGAGTAAAGACATGGTACATTAAATACAAGGTTAAGAGACGGGGCATCACAAATGTAAAACTCTCTCCCCCGCAGCACAGAAATAGTAATCACAGAAAACATTAACCACACACGCTCCCTGCACGTACAGGGCTAACAGGTAATTACACCCACGTACATACCCAGCTCTCATAGAAACAATCCGTGCCTGGCGCTTACAGTAGGAACCTGGAGAACAGCATGTTAACCCTTCCCTCTACCACACTCCTACACCGAACGTATCAGAAAATACTCCCCCAACGAAACATTCTTTTTTTTTTCTTCTTTTACGTTGAAGTCTCCAGTCACAGACAAAAGTCCACATCAATGCCGGGCCTTAATTGAAATATGGAGAGAATTATGAAACGGTAGAAGACAAGACAAGGGAAAATATCCTCGGATTTTGGAGGAAGTGAAGGACCTGTCTTATGAAATGTGCAAGTCAATAGTTACTGAGAAAGAAATAAGAAGGTAGAGAGCTTTAAAGCTTCGACTTTTGTAGGGAAAGAAGCAGGTATCAAATCGGCCCACCCTCGAGTTGCCGATGGCCACACAATAATCATGTGACGCACCAGCTTGACGAGATATTTCTGATCACCTGAAGTAATCAGGTGGTTGCGAGCGGCGGTGAAAGTGTGGATCGTGGGCCTGCGACAGTGCCAGGGGCAACGCCAGAGGTCAGAGCCGTAGCCCACACCCTGCAAGGCTTGTGGACTCTTGACAACCATACGCCTGCCTGCCACCAGTCGCCTACGCCCGTAGTGTTCTCCGTCGTTTGAGACATGGGGAGGGTTACGCAGGTACTCAGGGCACATCGACGCATGGCTTCCTCCGTTCTTCCCCAGCTCACCTTTTTGCCTCCTCGCAGCCTGGTGGCCGTCCACCACACTGTCGGGCGCTGCTGGATGGGTTGTGGCGGATAGCAGACAAGATCCTCTTCCTCCTCCTCCTCCTCCATCCTGACATTTACGCCATTTTAAGACGCTTGACCCACTGGTCCTCCTCGACTCTGTCCAGCCATCAACTGGCCCGCGGTCCGACAGACATGGGGGTTGCGACACCATCCCACTCCACCATCACCTCTCGTGCACCACCAGAGATCCCTCGTCCCCTAGCTGCATGCACAGAGAGATCGAGGTGTCTCTCTCCCCCACCCCCCGCTACTCTCCCGTACTAGCTAGTGTAAACATTTTGAACTGCCTATCATGGTTATGGAAGGACTCCCATGTTCAACGCCCTTCCTCCCCCGTGTTACAACCCCGCGGTCTTTATTGGATGTATTCTTTGTGTGATTTTAGACTTTGGTTGTATTTAATCTGGAAACTCTATAGTTGTTATTTATTATTATTATTATTATTATTATTATTATTATTATTATTATTACTATGATTATTATTATTATTATTATTATTATTATTATTATTATTATCATTATTATTATTATTGTTGTTATTATTATTATTATTATTATTATTATTATTATTATTATTACTATGATTATTATTATTATTATTATTATTATTATTATTATTATTATTATTACTATTACAATGATTATTATTATTATTATTATTATTATTATTATTATTATTATTATTGTTATTATTATTATTATTATTACTATGATTATTATTATTATTATTATTATTATTATTATTATTATTATTATTAATATTATTATTATTATTACTATTATTATTATTATTATTATTATTATTATTATTATTATTATTATTATTTATTCCTTAAGTAAAATAATGATGATTATAGTAATAATGATGATGATAATGATTATAATAACGAAGATTCTGATGATGATAGTAATAACAATGATAATAATGACAATAAAAGTTTTATTAATTGCAGCCAAAGACTGAAAATATATGGAGAAAACTCTCCAGCTATGAATAATGAAACTGTAAAGAGAGGGAAGGGGAGGTTACACAGACTAGTCTTTCCACAACTACTTTATTGATGTGGTGTCCTGCTAATTACTCATGACCGCGGGGGATTGGAGTGGCTCAGTTCTTGTAGGTGGTCTGTACGAATTGGGCGGGGAGTGGAGGTGGGTGTGATGGCAGTGCGGTTGTTAGGGTGCCGAACTGTTACACGAGGACGAGGGATCTCAGGAGACGAAAGGAAGGTGGCGGCGTAGACGATAGCTGGAGGATTTATGTTGGGTGCGCTTCGCTCCATCGTCGCCTACAGTGGAAAGTGACGCCGACGAGGAGCGCGGTGGACTGCCCGTCATGGAAGAGACTTGGATCCCTCGCGTGACACAGGGGTGGAGGCGGGACGTTGCTGGGTTGAGGGCGACGTGGTCGTCCAGCCCTGGAGGCTGTGAGGCTATTTGGGAGGACACTGCCGGCGACGGAAGACGCCCTGCTACTGCTACTGCTGCTGCTGCTGTTGACAGTGCCGACACCAGGGTAGAGTTGTCAGATGATGATAATGATGAACCACGAGGGACGCTTCAGGGAGGGACTGGAAGGTGGGGATAGCCCCCCTCGTGGACGCCTTCAGGGAGGGACTGGAAGGTGGGGATGGCACCCCATCTGAAAAGCCCCCACACCTCGACGTCACTCGGTGAGGCAGTCTTGACTTGGCTGGCCAGTTTACTGATGATAACGTGGTGGTTGAGTACGTCTGTTGATTTGGTGACGCCGAAGATGGGAGCCACAGAGAGGCCAGGCGTCTCGACTGGTGGCCATAGAGGTGCCAACCATGACGTCAGTCGTGCTGCTCTTTGTGTGCGTGCGTGTGTGTGTGTGTGTGAGTCTGTCTGTTCCATTTAGACATACGCATGTTTATTTGCACATGTTTGTCCGTACTGATAAGGATAAATTCATACGTTTGGCATATATATATATATGAAGAGGTAGTAAAAGCTTTGCGGAAGATGAAAGCCGGCAAGGCAGCAGGTTTGGATGGTATTGCAGTGGAATTTATTAAAAAAGGGGGTGACTGTATTGTTGACTGGTTGGTAAGGTTATTTAATGTATGTATGACTCATGGTGAGGTGCCTGAGGATTGGCGGAATGCGTGCATAGTGCCATTGTACAAAGGCAAAGGGGATAAGAGTGAGTGCTCAAATTACAGAGGTATAAGTTTGTTGAGTATTCCTGGTAAATTATATGGGAGGGTATTGATTGAGAGGGTGAAGGCATGTACAGAGCATCAGATTGGGGAAGAGCAGTGCGGTTTCAGAAGTGGTAGAGGATGTGTGGATCAGGTGTTTGCTTTGAAGAATGTATGTGAGAAATACTTAGAAAAGCAAATGGATTTGTATGTAGCATTTATGGATCTGGAGAAGGCATATGATAGAGTTGATAGAGATGCTCTGTGGAAGGTATTAAGAATATATGGTGTGGGAGGCAAGTTGTTAGAAGCAGTGAAAAGTTTTTATCGAGGATGTAAGGCATGTGTACGTGTAGGAAGAGAGGAAAGTGATTGGTTCTCAGTGAATGTAGGTTTGCGGCAGGGGTGTGTGATGTCTCCATGGTTGTTTAATTTGTTTATGGATGGGGTTGTTAGGGAGGTAAATGCAAGAGTCCTGGAAAGAGGGGCAAGTATGAAGTCTGTTGGGGATGAGAGAGCTTGGGAAGTGAGTCAGTTGTTGTTCGCTGATGATACAGCGCTGGTGGCTGATTCATGTGAGAAACTGCAGAAGCTGGTGACTGAGTTTGGTAAAGTGTGTGGAAGAAGAAAGTTAAGAGTAAATGTGAATAAGAGCAAGGTTATTAGGTACAGTAGGGGTGAGGGTCAAGTCAATTGGGAGGTGAGTTTGAATGGAGAAAAACTGGAGGAAGTGAAGTGTTTTAGATATCTGGGAGTGGATCTGTCAGCGGATGGAACCATGGAAGCGGAAGTGGATCATAGGGTGGGGGAGGGGGCGAAAATTTTGGGAGCCTTGAAAAATGTGTGGAAGTCGAGAACATTATCTCGGAAAGCAAAAATGGGTATGTTTGAAGGAATAGTGGTACCAACAATGTTGTATGGTTGC